>NC_134494.1:2728606-2778507 GCF_040206685.1 Ascaphus truei
TGTGTGTGTGTGTATCAGTAACGGTGTGTGTGTGTGTGTGTGTGTATCAGTGAGTGTGTGTGTGTGTGTGTGTATCAGTGACTGTGTGTGTGTGTGTATCAGTGACTGTGTGTGTGTGTATCAGTGACTGTGTGTGTATCAGTGACTGTGTGTGTATCAGTGACGGTGTGTGTATCAGTGACGGTGTGTGTATCAGTGACGGTGTGTGTATCAGTGACGGTGTGTGTATCAGTGACGGTGTGTGTATCAGTGACGGTGTGTGTATCAGTGACGGTGTGTGTATCAGTGACGGTGTGTGTATCAGTGACGGTGTGTGTATCAGTGACTGTGTGTGTGTGTGTGTGTGTGTGTGTGTGTGTGTGTGTGTGTGTGTGTGTGTGTGTATCAGTGACTGTGTGTGTGTGCGTGTATCAGTGACTGTGTGTGTGCGTGTATCAGTGACTGTGTGTGTGCGTGTATCAGTGACTGTGTGTGTATCAGTGACGGTGTGTGTGTGTGTGTGTATCAGTGACGGTGTGTGTGTGTATCAGTGACTGTGTGTGTGTGTATCAGTGACTGTGTGTGTGTGTGTGTATCAGTGACTGTGTGTGTGTATCAGTGACTGTGTGTGTGTGTGTATCAGTGACTGTGTGTGTGTGTGTATCAGTGACTGTGTGTGTGTGTGTATCAGTGACTGTGTGTGTGTGTGTGTGTATCAGTGACTGTGTGTGTGTGTATCAGTGACGGCGTGTGTGTGTGTGTGTGTGTGTGTGTGTGTGTGTGTATCAGTGACTGTGTGTGTGTGTATCAGTGACGGCGTGTGTGTGTGTGTGTGTCAGTGACTGTGTGTGTGCGTGTATCAGTGACTGTGTGTGTGCGTTTATCAGTGACTGTGTGTGTATCAGTGACTGTGTGTGTATCAGTGACGGTGTGTGTGTGTATCAGTGACGGTGTGTGTGTGTATCAGTGACGGTGTGTGTATGTGTATCAATGACGGTGTGTGTTTGTGTGTATCAGTGACTGTGTGTGTGTGTGTGTGTGTGTGTGTATCAGTGACTGTGTGTGTGTGTGTATCAGTGACTGTGTGTGTGTGTGTATCAGTGACGGTGTGTGTATCAGTGACGGTGTGTGTATCAGTGACGGTGTGTGTATCAGTGACGGTGTGTGTATCAGTGACGGTGTGTGTATCAGTGACGGTGTGTGTATCAGTGACGGTGTGTGTATCAGTGACGGTGTGTGTATCAGTGACGGTGTGTGTATCAGTGACGGTGTGTGTATCAGTGACGGTGTGTGTATCAGTGACGGTGTGTGTATCAGTGACGGTGTGTGTATCAGTGACGGTGTGTGTATCAGTGACGGTGTGTGTATCAGTGACGGTGTGTGTATCAGTGACGGTGTGTGTATCAGTGACTGTGTGTGTATCAGTGACTGTGTGTGTATCAGTGACTGTGTGTGTGTATCAGTGACTGTGTGTGTGTGTGTGTGTGTATCAGTGGCTGTGTGTGTGTGTGTGTATCAGTAACGGTGTGTGTGTGTGTGTGTGTGTGTGTATCAGTGAGTGTGTGTGTGTGTGTATCAGTGACTGTGTGTGTGTGTGTATCAGTGACTGTGTGTGTATCAGTGACTGTGTGTGTATCAGTGACGGTGTGTGTATCAGTGACGGTGTGTGTATCAGTGACGGTGTGTGTATCAGTGACGGTGTGTGTATCAGTGACGGTGTGTGTATCAGTGACGGTGTGTGTATCAGTGACGGTGTGTGTATCAGTGACGGTGTGTGTATCAGTGACGGTGTGTGTATCAGTGACGGTGTGTGTATCAGTGACGGTGTGTGTATCAGTGACGGTGTGTGTATCAGTGACGGTGTGTGTATCAGTGACGGTGTGTGTATCAGTGACTGTGTGTGTATCAGTGACTGTGTGTGTATCAGTGACTGTGTGTGTATCAGTGACTGTGTGTGTATCAGTGACTGTGTGTGTGTGTGTGTGTGTGTGTGTGTATCAGTGACTGTGTGTGTGTGTGTGTGTGTGTGTGTGTGTGTGTGTGTGTGTGTGTGTATCAGTGACTGTGTGTGTGTGCGTGTATCAGTGACTGTGTGTGTGCGTGTATCAGTGACTGTGTGTGTGCGTGTGTCATTGACTGTGTGTGTATCAGTGACGGTGTGTGTGTGTGTGTATCAATGACGGTGTGTGTGTTTGTATCAGTGACTGTGTGTGTGTATCAGTGACTGTGTGTGTGTGTGTGTGTGTATCAGTGACTGTGTGTGTGGGTGTGTGTGTGTATCAGTGACTGTGTGTGTGTGTGTATCAGTAACGGTGTGTGTGTGTGTGTGTGTGTGTGTGTGTATCAGTGACTGTGTGTGTATCAGTGACTGTGTGTGTATCAGTGACTGTGTGTGTGTGTGTGTGTGTGTGTGTGTGTGTGTGTGTGTGTGTGTATCAGTGACTGTGTGTGTATCAGTGACTGTGTGTGTATCAGTGACTGTGTGTGTATCAGTGACTGTGTGTGTGTGTGTGTGTGTGTGTGTGTGTGTGTGTGTGTGTGTGTGTGTGTGTGTGTGTGTATCAGTGACTGTGTGTGTATCAGTGACTGTGTGTGTATCAGTGGCTGTGTGTGTCAACGAGTGAGTGTGTGTCTGAGAGTCAGAGAGTGTGAGTCAGAGAGAGAGAGTGTGAGTCAGAGTGTGAGTCAGAGAGTGTGAGTCAGAGAGTGTGAGAGAGAGAGAGAGAGAGAGTGAGAGTGAGTGAGAGAGTGTGAGTCAGAGAGAGAGAGTGTGAGTCAGAGAGAGAGAGAGAGAGTGCGAGTCAGAGAGAGAGAGTGTGAGTCAGAGAGAGAGAGAGAGTGTGAGTCAGAGAGAGAGAGAGAGAGTGTGAGTCAGAGAGAGAGAGAGTGTGAGTCAGAGAGAGAGAGAGAGTGAGTCAGAGAGAGAGTGTGAGTCAGAGAGAGAGTGTGAGTCAGAGAGAGAGAATGTGAGTCAGAGAGAGATAGTGTGAGTCAGAGAGAGAGAGAGAGTGAGTCAGAGAGAGAGTGTGAGTCAGAGAGAGATAGTGTGAGTCAGATAGAGAGAGTGTGAGTCAGAGAGAGAGTGTGTGTCTGAGAGAGAGAGTGTGTCTGAGAGAGTGTGTCTGAGAGAGAGTGTGTCTGAGAGAGAGTGTGTCTGAGAGAGAGTGTGTCTGAGAGAGAGTGTGTCTGAGAGAGAGTGTGTCTGAGAGAGAGAGTGTGTCTGAGAGAGAGAGTGTGTCTGAGAGAGAGTGTGTCTGAGAGACAGTGTGTCTGAGAGACAGTGTGTCTGAGAGAGAGAGTGTGTCTGAGAGAGAGAGTGTGTCTGAGAGAGAGAGTGTGTCTGAGAGAGAGAGAGAGAGAGAGTGTGTCTGAGAGAGAGAGAGAGAGAGTGTGTCTGAGAGAGAGAGTGTGTCTGAGAGAGAGAGTGTGTCGGAGAGAGAGTGCGCACGGCAGAGTGAGAGTGCGCACGGCAGAGTGAGAGTGCGCACGGCAGAGTGAGAGTGCGCGTCAGAGAGAGTGCGCGTCAGAGAGAGTGCGCGTCAGAGACAGAGTGCGCATCAGAGAGAGAGAGAGTGCGCGTCAGAGAGAGAGAGAGTGCGCGTCAGAGAGAGAGTGCGCGTCAGAGAGAGAGTGCGCGTCAGAGAGAGAGTGCGCGTCAGAGAGAGAGTGCGCGTCAGAGAGAGAGTGCGCGTCAGAGAGAGGGTGCGCGTCAGAGAGAGAGTGCGCGTCAGAGAGAGAGTGCGCGTCAGAGAGAGAGTGCGCGTCAGAGAGAGATTGCGCGTCAGAGAGAGAGTGCGAGTCAGAGAGAGAGTGCGAGTCAGAGAGAGAGTGCGAGTCAGAGAGAGAGAATGTGAGTCAGAGAGAGATAGTGTGAGTCAGAGAGAGAGAGTGTGAGTCAGAGAGAGAGTGTGTGTCTGAGAGAGAGAGTGTGTCTGAGAGAGTGTGTCTGAGAGAGAGTGTGTCTGAGAGAGAGTGTGTCTGAGAGAGAGTGTGTCTGAGAGAGAGTGTGTCTGAGAGAGAGAGTGTGTCTGAGAGAGAGAGTGTGTCTGAGAGAGAGAGTGTGTCTGAGAGAGAGAGTGTGTCTGAGAGAGAGTGTGTCTGAGAGACAGTGTGTCTGAGAGACAGTGTGTCTGAGAGAGAGAGTGTGTCTGAGAGAGAGAGTGTGTCTGAGAGAGAGAGTGTGTCTGAGAGAGAGAGAGTGTGTCTGAGAGAGAGAGAGTGTGTCTGAGAGAGAGAGTGTGTCTGAGAGAGAGAGTGTGTCGGAGAGAGAGTGCGCACGGCAGAGTGAGAGTGCGCACGGCAGAGTGAGAGTGCGCACGGCAGAGTGAGAGTGCGCACGGCAGAGTGAGAGTGCGCACGGCAGAGTGAGAGTGCGCGTCAGAGAGAGTGCGCATCAGAGAGAGTGGGCGTCAGAGACAGAGTGCGCATCAGAGAGAGAGAGTGCGCGTCAGAGAGAGAGTGCGCGTCAGAGAGAGAGTGCGCATCAGAGAGAGAGTGCGCGTCAGAGAGAGAGTGCGCGTCAGAGAGAGAGTGCGCGTCAGAGAGAGAGTGCGCATCAGAGAGAGAGTGCGCGTCAGAGAGAGAGTGCGCGTCAGAGAGAGAGTGCGCGTCAGAGAGAGAGAGCGTCAGAGAGAGAGTGCGCGTCAGAGAGAGAGTGCGCGTCAGAGAGAGAGTGCGCGTCAGAGAGAGAGAGTGCGCGTCAGAGAGAGAGAGTGCGCGTCAGAGAGAGAGAGTGCGCGTCAGAGAGAGAGAGTGCGCGTCAGAGAGAGAGAGTGCGCGTCAGAGAGAGAGTGCACGTTAGAGAGAGAGTGTGCGTCAGAGAGAGAGAGTGAGCGTCAGAGAGAGAGAGTGCGCGTCAGAGAGAGAGAGTGCGCGTCAGAGAGAGAGAGTGCGCGTCAGAGAGAGAGAGTGCGCGTCAGAGAGAGTGCGCATCAGAGAGAGTGCGCAGAGAGAGAGTGCGCGTCAGAGAGACGCCAACTGCGCACTGCAACTGTTAGGTATGTATATACAACTTTGTTTTTACTTTGGGCGCCGTGGAAAAATCTTGATCGCCTTGGGGAGCCTTGAACCGAAAAAGTTTGGGAACCACTGGTATAGTGTAAAAACACATGGGGACAGAAAGAGTATGTTGTAATATTGAGGTAAATGAGCATAATAAGCTAACCTCTGCAAACTACACCCAATAATGATATGCTAGATGCTAGAATATAAGTAAGCACTAATTATCACAATTCTGTTATAAGTAATAGCCTTGGTATGGAGAAGTGAATAAATATGTGCCCTCCATATGATGTTGATTAATAGCAGGCAACAAAATTATTAGTAAAGTCCAGAATCCAAACATACTCCTATGTGCTACTGATTCAATGATTAGTGCCCGACACAAAAGTTACCCCATTGCCATCAAAAAGTGTGTATTCCGAACACTCCAAGCAGGATACACACTGTCCCTTTAAGCCGCCCAGCAAGGCGGCATCAGCTGATCTTTGCCGGGGAGGTACCTCTGCTGAAATGTATGTGTGTGTATGTACAAGGTTAATAAATATTTTATTCTTACCACCGTGTCTTTTTTTTAATAATAAAACACACACACGTTCTTTTCTTCTCTAGTTGTAATAGTTTCCCTGCCCCAACAGCACCCTCACGCTATCACTATCACACTACTACAGCTGTAGCGGGGGTTTTCTCTAGTTTACTTCCTATACACTGCCGACACACTTAATTGCAGTGCGGCCAGATCCGCAAGCCGGGAGATTTCCCGGCTTGCTAGTGGCCGCCCCTCGGCGTGCCGCGCGTCATAGACGTCATAGGCGGTCACGCGTCTTCGGGAGCCTGCGCCCCCTGCACGCCCCGAGGGAGCCCTGGTGTCCCGCGATGTGGGGGACGGCGGCAGGGGGTTCCGGGGGACCCGGCGGACCCGGCAGCGGTAGGGAGAGCGCCCCGATCGGAGGGCGCTCTTCCGCTGCTTCGGCGCGCGCCCGTCACCCTCGGGCGCGCGCCAGGCTACTGCTGCGGCCAAGAACGGGCAAATGCTCGAATAAACTTGGCCGCAGCAGTAGCATGTAAGGGAACTTCAATACACATGTAAGCGGATGACACAATCCTATATGCACACAGCCCTCGCCTCTGACCATGAGTACGTACTTTAATCTCATTATTTGAGACTTAAAAATTGGATTTCCCAAAACAAACTGTTTTTAAACACTGACAATAGGAAAAAACCTGGCGCTTACCTTAAGCTTGTATGTCTCCCCCATTGCTTGTATGTCTCCTTAAACACTGACAAGACTGAACAATGGTATTTCGGACCAAGGCTAAATTTCTAAAGCTTCCAATGACAGAGCTTCAGATAAGAACCAGCTCTAATATCATCCTAGCCCTGTTATTAGTTTTAAATATCTGGGCATATGGTTTGACTCCCATTTAACATTTAAATTGCACATTGATACCCTGACATCCAAAATCTATGCCTAACCAGGCGTACTTTACAGGAACAAATCCTCTCCAAGCCCGCTGGTCAGAAAGCGCATCGCACAGCAGATGCTAGTTCCAATTGCAGACTTTGGGGACATAGAATGAGAAAGTTGAGAAAATGACATTAGGGAGGGGTGTGAAGTAAACAGCACTAAGATCGCAGCAGCCGTTTTGGCAGACTATTCTTGTCAGCCATTTTGTATTGTTTGCTATAAGTTTTGTTTGTCATTCATTTTGTTATAGGCTGTGCCTATCTATTTGTAATGTGCTGATTTCTGTGAAGCTTTTCTGTGTGAACGTGAAAAGCAGAGATGTCGTTGCGCTCCTTGCAGATTCTTTATATCTTTAAAATATATTCATTTTGTTTTTTTATTATATAATTACGTTATTTTTATGACGCACAAGCCACCTCATAAGGCCTCGGACACGCTTACCGCTGGCGTGCTGAGACGTGCTGAGACGCGTTGAGGCTCAGGGAAAGCAGGTGCTTTCCCTGGCCTTGCGGTTGCTTGCCCGGCGCGCCGTCAGGGGGCGGGCCAGTGTCGTCACGGAGCTGGTTCGCCCTCATTGGGCGAACCGCTCACGTGACCGGCCTGTTGCGCCGGCAAGCGGGGGAATTTTAAAATTCCCTAAGACCTACGCTTCCGCACGCTTGCGGAAGCGTAGGCGAGCCCCTACTAAAGCCGCTCTAATTGCGGCTGTAGGGGCTCAGTGCTGAGCGGGAGCGCGCCTCAGCGCGCTTCCGCCAGCAAGCGGTAAACATGGCCGAGGCCTAAAGGGGTGTTTGCTTTAGTTTTTAGGGTATAAATGTATCATATACCTTATTACCTGTTCGCTTCTATAAAAAAAGCTCTCTCTCTCCTGTGTGCACCTGTTTGTTATCAAATAAACTCACGTCATTCTGTAATAATTTAACCCTCAGACTTGTTTCTTTATTAACGCTTTCTCAAGTATATGGCACAGCACCCCAAATTCCCCTTAGCGAACAAGACACCCTCTACAATTCAATATGCCGCTTTGTTCTCCAATGTAACAACACACATCACTACGAAATGCTAAAAGAACTAGATTGGCCATCACTTGAGTTCAGGCACAAAGCTCATCTCCTGTTTTGCCTTCAAATACTTCTTGGGCATATCTGACCCGTATCTGAACAAGCTCCTCACACCCTACTACATAATCTGAGAAGGAGTGGCTCAGTGAGTAAAGACACTGACTGACACATTAAATTTGTCAGAGATTGTTGCAGGGGAACCTGGTTCAATTCCTGGTGTCGGCTCATTGTGATCTTGGGCAAGTCACTTTATCTCCCTTTGCCTCAGGCACACAAAAAAATAGATTGTAAGCTCCACGGGGCAGGGACCTGTGCCTGCAAAATGTCTCTGTTAAGCGCTACGTAAAACTAGCAGCGCTATACAAGAACATGCTATTATTATTATTATTATTATTATCTGACTCCAAGGGACTTTTCATGGTACCATGCTTCAACAAACTCTTATCGTGCACCGCACAACTGCAACAATCTGAGACTCAAACCAGCACCAGTTCAAGTTCTTTCAAAACTAAAGCCGTCTCACATTTTAAAGTGGTCTGTAACTGTTACATATGTCTAAAACTTATTTTATCTTTAACTGTTCATGCAATGTCTTCATATTTAATGTATAACCCTGTTCACCTAGCCATTGTGGCCCCCTCGTTCTTCTGAACCGCAGCGTCAAAATGTCGCCCCGGACATCACCAACTGTAACGCTTGCGCTCACCACGAACAAGGCGGGACCCCGCTACTGAGGTGGGGAAAGTATATACTGCGCCACCCACAGCAGCGGAGGCACGTCTGGAGAGTGGATAGTCTAGGTCACTGGGTTGGGATTGGAGAAGATAGATTAGTCTTGATACTTACTTACCGAGGTCGGAGCCAGGAGAGTTGTCGTGTCCGGGGTGCCGTGGTCAAAGGTAGGAGCCAGTAGGATAGTAGTTTGTTCGAATGCCGTGGTCAGGGATGGAGATGTACGGAAGGTCAGAGGCAAGCTGGGTCGGTATCCAGAGAAGGGTCTGCAGTCAAGCCGGGTAGGTACACAGGAGATTAGTCAGCAAAGCAAGGTACAACACAAACGCAGCAGGAACAGGGACGTGGAAACTGAAGGCTACCATGTACTATGCTCAGCCAAAGAATGAAGGGAACGGCTGAGCATAAATTAAGGGATGTGACCAATGAGACAGAGGGGTGGAGCGGAGGAGCAGCCTCTGCGGAGGCAGGGATAGGCTGGGATATGCAGGAGACAGGTGGAAGCGATAATGAAGGTTGACCAGCAGCTTGGGAGCTGTGCACATGCCGCGCGTGGCGGATGCGCGTCGCAAGCGGGGGCGGAGCCAAGCTCTGTGGAAACATTGAAAATTCTCTGTTGGCGTGTGTGCTCTGTAAGAAGCGCAGATGTTTGTGGAGCAGCAGGTAAGGAGGGAATACGCAGCGGGGGACGTGCTCCTTGATTCCTTACAGTTACCCCCTTGAGGAGCGGCCACAGGATGACTCCAATATGGTTTGAGGGTTTTTGTTTAGCATGAAACCGCCTTAGAAGACTGGGAGTGTGTATTTGATGTTAGGGTATCCAGGACCTCTCTTCTGGTGCAAACCTCTTCCAATGGACCAAGTATTGAATAGCCCCTCTAGACCGTCTTGAATCGATGATGGATTGTATCTTGTACTCCTCTTGTCCTTGTACTGTTACAGGCGGTGGTTTGGATGAAGAATCTGGAAATTGAGAACTTTGAAAAACAGGCTTCAAGAGAGACACATGAAAAACTCACACCTGGAACAATCTACCCGAGACACAAAACCACCACCTGTCTAAGTTCTTTAAAAACTAAATCTGTCGGACATTTTAAAGTGGCCTATAGGAGACTTCCGGTGACGTCGACAGGAATGGCGGCGTGAAGGAGAAGCTCCCGAGCCCTCCGCAAGCATAGCTTAAATAAAGTATAGTACCGCAACTAAAACCGCCCCAAAAAAATAAAGCACACCTTAGTAACCCTCCTGCGACTAGTACTGGCGTCATTCAGCGTTACGGAGAGCAGCGTTGGAGCCCGCCGGTGAGCCCCTGCCCCTGGCGCGTGATCTTCCCTTCTGCAGCAGGCAGCGCACGAGCTTCCCGGAGAGACCGGAGAGTCCTGAGGAGTCGGGAGGAGAGAGAGGTCGGCGGTGCACGGGAGCGGGCCCCCGCGCCCCCCCCCCCCCCCGTGGAGTGCGGGGAACACCCGCGACGACCGCCGGAGACCACAAGGAGAGACTCGAACGGAGGAGCCCCCCCTGAAGCAAATCAATATCCCCACCCCCAGGGCAGCAGGAGAATAAAAGGTAATACCCTGAACCAGAGCCCTGCCAGGGGGGGAAGAAAGCAGCGAAGAGAGATATAGACCCCAGTAGTGTGGTGAAGGGGGGAGGAGGCGGCCATCTTGGGAGGGCACCACGTGGGAGGCCCCAGCACCACACAAAAGTGCATGAGAACTCTCCACAAAGGCACTAATCGAGCTGAGAATATCACCCAAAGCAGAGGGGATATAGCGGCGCCCCCTTGGCTATGAGCAGGAAGGCAAAAGCCCTTGCCCAGCAGAGCGTGAGCAGCTTTTTCAAGCCGGCGAGCAAACCCCCTGCTAGAGTTGAAATGAGCAAAGATGGAGGCCCGACGCGCGCCTTGGAAAGACCCGAACGCAGCGCTGAGAAGGAGGTACAAAACATGCTACCAGACGCAACGAAAGCGTATCTGGAAGAATTATTCATAAGAATGCGTACGGGGTTCCAGGAGGATCTGGCCAGAGCTATTACAGAGCTCAGAACTGAAATGAACACCCTAAAAGAGAAAACAGATACTATCCAGGAAAAGGTAGAGGATGTTGAGCAGTCTTACTCTCTTGCGGAGGATGAAATAAATAGACTAAACTGTGAATGTCGGGCCCTAAAAGAAAATGCGGAGGAACAGGAGAATAGGGACCGCCGACAAAATCTCTGTGTGCGGTACATTCCAGAGTCTGTTGAGCTGAGCCAATTGCAGCCCTATCTGAAAGAACTTTTCACTAATCTGGTCCCTGAGTTTCCGCCGGCCAGTTGGAGCAGGATCGTGCGCACAGGACCTTGGGCCAGAAATCGGAAGACCCCAAAAGAGCCAGGGATGTAATAATCCGATTTCACTCCTACACGTCAAAAGAAAAAATTCTCACAGCCAGCAGAGAAAGAGGGGTCATACAGTTCCACAACTACCACCTAGAAATCTACAGTGACCTATCTAAAGCAACTTTGGACAGACGAAGGGAAATGAAACCCCTGACACAGACACTGCGGAATCATAAAGTGAGGTACAGGTGGGGGTTTCCTTTCAAGTTGGTGGTGCAGAGAGGAGGGAAGTTCCATGCGGTATCTTACATGGAGGATGGTCCCCGATTCCTGAGGGGACTGGGTCTACAGCACAGAGAAGGAGAGGAAGAGGAAGCGGAGCCAGACTGATCTGAAGAGGGGCAGAGCAGCCAAACACAGGCAAAAACCCCAAGGACCTCGCAACGCCTAGCTTCCCAGAGGAACGTAACGGAAGAAGAGTGAAGAAAACCAGCTGAGCAGCATCTATTTCTTCTTATCTTCTGACCCGCAGACTTAAAGAACCTCCTTACACAGTCCTCAGCCTGTCCTAGTTCCTGATCAGGCAGAGCCCTCTTCTCAGGTCAGTACTCAAGCCTCAGAGAACAGAGACCTGGGAGGTCTCGGGACATTATGAGTCTCGGTGAGCAGGGAGCCTCAGATAAAGAGGCAAAAAACTCCCAGAGGAGGGCAGGAGAGAAGATGGCCAGGGAGGAGGGAGGGAGAGCGGGGAGAACAAGGACACTTAAGTCCGGGTTGACTATGTTCAAAGTAAGGTTTAAGGTTAAAGTTAGAATGTTAAAATGTTTATATTCTTAAAAACAGGGAAAATAGGGAAGATCTGTCATAGGAAAACCTATACAAAATATGTTATGCTGATGCAATGTACTTTCAGTGTTTTCTCAACAGGTTGAGTATTTCTGATCCGCTGGCACCATCTTGTGGTCAAACGGAGGAAGTGGTATATCCAGATCTCTCCCATGCATAGAGAAAGGGATAAGTACAGATATAGATACCAAGGGTTCAGAGGCCCTAAGTGTCCAAAGAGTTTGCACTAGACCCAAACAGGTACCACTTGTTGCCAAAAGTTATGTTTTATATTGTTCAGATTGATTTTACTAGCCCTATCGGAGGGCTCTGGGCTTGCCCCAACGGTTGCCAGGACACGACACATTGTAAAGTCTCCAGAGGGCTCTATGCCCAACTCTCTCACCCTTAGCGTGGTGGGGGTCTACTCCAGGGCTCGTTTGTAGCCCACTTTTTCTTTTCTTTTTCCGCCTGCTTGTTCTCTCCCCTATCCCACCCATGTCACCCCCTGTTCCCCTCTCCCCCCACCCCCATCCTAGTTATCATCCAAGCAAGACCCGGAAGATTTAGAGGGTTAGTGAGTTGCTGCTACTCGCAAAGGTTGTATATAGGAAAACCCAGCAAGGAAACGAATAGGACCCCCCTTCACCTTGGGAAAGTGGAGGGAGTGCAAGATACTCCTCTTTCAAAAAAGAAAAGATGGCTAGGAAAAATATCCATAAAACTAGTGTCTCTAAACGTTAAGGGGTTAAACTCATTAGTAAAGAGAAAACTAGCCCTACAAGAGCTTAAGAAAATGAATGGAGACATATTATTCCTCCAAGAGACCCATTTCAACACCTCATCCCCCAAAAATACGTTTGCAAGAATTTTCCCACAAGCACACTATGCCTCATATTCAGTAAAAAAAAAAAAAGAGGAGTAGCAATACTTTTCAAACACAACATCCCGTTTATTTTAGATAAAAAAAGTTGCGGACCCAGAAGGTAGACATTTAATTCTGTACGGTTCTCTTTCAGGGGTTAAAATAATTTTGATCAACGTCTACACACCGAATGAAGGCCAGTCAAAATTTCTGAGATCTATGCGAGAGCCTGCCTGCTCAGTCCAATACTGCATTACTCTTATCAGGAGATATGAACATGGTAGCAACTCCAGAACAGGATAGAGCAAGTGTAACAGGTACCCCACATCCACGCGCCACAGAAAAAAATGCCAAGGAATTTAGAAATATACTAAAAGAATTCTTACTAACTGACATCTGGAGGGCGCAGAACCAGGGGCAGCGGGATTATACATTCTATTCGCCCCCACACCAGACTTACTCGAGGATATTTTCTAGGTACCAAAGACATTCTACAAGCATCCTCCCAGTCAGATACTGTATAGGAACAATATCATGGTCAGACCATGCTCCTGTCTCACTGGTACTCTCTCTCCCCTTCTCTAAAACTGCCCAGTATAACTGGAAATTAAACGACTCATTATTAAACCAAGCAGATATAGTAAAGGATATTAAACAAAAACTTAGAGATTACTTCGCGCTGAATAAGGGCTCAGTAGAGTCACCAGCTATGCTATGGGAAGCCCATAAGGCCACAATAAGAGGAAACATTATCTCAATAGCATCATATAAGAAAAAAGCTAAACAAAAACTATATAATGACTTGGCGGAGAAAGTACAGCTCCTGGAACAAAAACCTAAAAACAATCCCTCTAAAAAAGTATTCAAATTATTGGACTAAACTAGATCTGAACTTAAACAGGTCCAATTAGATGAGGTGGACAGAGTGTTAAGGTGGACAAAACAAAAGTATTACGATAAGGGGAACAAAGCAGATCGGCTATTAGCATCCAAATTCAGAGGTCTAAGAACCAAATCACAAATTACAGCTATCCGAACTAAGGCTGGAGATAAAACATTTGATGAGAAGCTGATAGCAAAAGAGTTTTCGGATTTCTATTATAAACGATATAACTTAAATTTCCCGAAGAACCAAACATCTGGTTTAGAAGCCATCTCCAGATATCTAGAAAAAGTAAGCTCCCTGAATTGTCAGAAGGGAATGCTTTAGAATTAAATAAAGATATAACCCAAGAAGAACTATGTGACAAACGCCCGTCTTTTGTAGCGCTGATGTCTGTCTGGGTTCTTCCCGACACAGTCTTCTAGGGTTAATTACACAAAAAAACAGGATCATGCAAAGTATTACGTTGCTTAACTCAGGCTTCTGCCTGCTTTATTTTCATCCAAATAAGGGACTGCAGCTTTAACATGTGTAGGCAGGAGGCACTCAAACATTAACCTTCAGCGGTTTACTCATATCAGTGTTATAGCATTTCACACAGTGTCACTTTTCAGAACCAAACCAAATCAAATAAACAAAATCCTATCCCATTCAGGGATCTAACTATACCGCAGCATCAGCCTCTCTAACTGCTGCTGGGCCAACTAACCTGGTTCCCCAGTTTAAAAGAATGCCTTCTCATTTAGGGTCACTAGATAAAGCATAGTCTTTTAGATACAGCAATAAAGATTTGCTTGTCTTATCTGTTCGTGGTGTGAACTTGGTCCCACGAGTACAGGCAAATCCTCTGGTACTGTGATACTTGAAGGGGCCGCCCACCCCGAACTGGATGCAGGGGGGCAGCGACACCCCAAGCCCCCAGGCTCTAAGAAGAGAGAGTGAAAAGCAACCCTCTCTGCTCTAAATACCTGTGCAAGTGATTAGGAGAGCAGGTGAGGGAGAACTAGACCCATTGTAATCTGTGGTCTGGATTTTCCATCCACCAGCCTGAGTTAATGTGAAGCTGTGGAATGGATCATTTTTAACTATTCCTGCACTTTCTGACCTAAAACGGGGCAGAAAGCTGACTAACATCTTTGGACTATGTCACAACTATTAGATGCTATCCCCCAATTGAAAGCTAGTAAAACGCCAGGCCCAGATAGCTTCTCAAATCAGTATTATAAGAAATTTAAGATGATTTAACCCCATATTTGCTAGATTTATTTAACTCGTTTCTAGGTGGAGAGTCCATCCCGACACCTATGTCCAAAGCAAACCTAGCCATCATCCATAAGGACGGGAGAGACCCTTTACAATACGGTAACTATCGCCCTTCTTAATTCGGATCTAAAACTTTTTAGTAAAATACTAGCAAATAGACTCACCCCAATCTTGCCCAGTTTAATACATATAGATCAGGTAGGGTTTGTCTCGGGAAGACAGGCCTCTGATAATACTAGGAAAATCATTAACATTATCGACCATGTACACCTCTCAAACACGAAAGCTATCTTATTAAGTCTGGATGCCGAAAAAGCATTTGACAGAATAAGGTGGGATTTCTTAGACCAAACATTGATTAAATTTGGATTCAAGGGCCAGTTTTTGGAGGGAGTCAGAGCCCTCTACAAAACTCCCACAGCAGTCGTGAAACTCCCAGGTGGAGACTCAGCCCCTATACAAATTAAAAATGTTACTCGTCAGGGATGCCCTTTATCTTCGCTCCTGTTTGCCCTCTCCATAGAACCCTTGGCAGCTACAATTAGAGACGAAAAAAATATTAAAGGAATAAAAATAGGAGACAAATTACAAAATATCATTCTTTGCCGATATTATCCGAACCCTGGCCAACCCCTTGACCTCCCTCCCAAATCTGCAACATCAATTGGAACAATTTGGCAAAATTTCGGGTTACAAAATCAATACAGACAAGTCAGAGGCACTAAATCTTTCACTGGCCAACCCCAAAGTGAAATTACTCCAAATAAATTTTAACTACAAATTGAGCTTGACAAGGATTAAATATCTGGGAATACAGATATCTAGCTCCTATAAAACTCTATACTAGTATAACTACGCCCCCCCCCACTATTTGAAAAGATTAAAAAAGACCTCCAGAGCTGGAACGAATATCAGATATCTTGGCTAGGAAGAATAACCACAGTAAAAATGAATATTCTACCAAGACTTCTATATTACTTCCAGACTCTACCAATAGACATCCCACTAAACAAACTCAAAAACATCCAAAACAGGATCTTCCAATTTATTTGGAAAAATAAAAGACCAAGTGTGGCTAGATCAATCTTGCTAGCACCAAAATGAAGCGGAGGTCTGGGAGCCCCGGATATTATTAAATACTATCTGGCAGCCCATCTAAAGCAAGTCATAATGTGGAACAATGATCCAGCCATGTGCTGCTGGCTTGGGATTCAGTCTTCCTATGCGAGTCCTCTATCTCTCCCGGCCGTGCTATGGACCGGGAGTGGGGGAGAGACCTTCGCAGAAAAATTCAAATTGGGAGCAATGAGATGTACATGGAAGATATGGACTAGGAACAAGGGGAAGTATGAGTTAGCATCTTCTCCTCCCTCATTATTGACCTCTATACTCAGTAATCCAGAGTTCCCCCCAGGCTGTATTCCGAAGGGACTTGAGAAATACAAAGAGCTAAATATGGTAATAGCCGATGATTTTGTAGCTAAAGGCAAGATTCTACCATTTCATGAGATTCAGAAGAAATATCAAATCACTAACTTCCCAATTTTCAGCTTCTTACAAATTCGCCATTATTTACAAATAATTACAAAACATTCAGCCTTCTCGCCCCTAACAAGATTTGAGAAAATATGCAGAAAAGGCTATTACTGCAAAGAAGTGCAGGAAGAACGGCGGTGCATCTGCTGCTGCTGTAGAAGAATTGAACCACAAACTGCAAACTGCAAAAAATACTAGGTGCAAAAATGTATTTGGGGCATAATAAAAACAGCCAAAAGGACACTAACGCGTTTCACGTGGTATCCCACGCTTTATCAAAGAGAAAATATCACAAAACGATCGTACACTTAAATACCCACAATTCCCTGTCCTATCCTATGACGCTACGTTAGTAGGGCCAATCAGAAGTATGGGAGGCGTCACTCCCCTCTAGCTGTGAGGCACGTAAGCCTGAAACATAGCCAGCTGAACTTCACTATGTAATTGCGGGGGAGGTAATGTATCCTCCCAGTCATGACGCGACGGCCCGTCCGGCCAATCATATGCCTATTCGGACGGGGAGTCCTGGATGTAAACAAAAAACTGCTGACGATCTTTAACTACAAGGAAAAGGAACAGTGGGTATATCTATATATACATAGAACATTTGGGTCACTGCTATAGACATATTGAATTAGTATGTCTAGCACTGCTTAACAATGCAATAATTAAAGACACAATGACCCATATAATAATATGTAGAAGATTAAAAGCCACTATCAACACTATAGTGGAACAGTTTATAAAAACACACACAAAAAGCTGTATATTACCCTCACAATACACAAAAAGATATATACAGTTAAAACCTGTGTGTGGTCTTAGCCACACATTCATGATATCCAAATCATGCTAAATATTTCTTATTAATTTTCAATGATATTCAAAAGGACGTTATATTTCAACAGGACATGATTGTATGGAGAGCACGGTTGCAAAAAGATCAAAGTGATTATGCAATCAAACATGGATTCAGATACAGATCAGAAATGCAACTTGCTGTAGTAATAGTACAATTTGAGGTAACTAATAAAAATTAGTAAAATAAAGATTATTCATAAGACAGAAGTTTTTTAGCCATAAGTATCATGTGACTGAATAAACCAGTTTGGTAATATTACTACACATTAATACAGTGAGAAATGATAAATGGAGCCTGAATCTCTCAATGTAAGGGTATAATTGGATCAAGGAGTTTTGCACATATTCTAAACTTGTTATAAGATTTTTATAAAAAAATGCAGCAGTTCCCAGTCCACATTGAGTCCTTGAGGGGTCCTAGTATTGGAAACATCCAATACATCTCTCGTTTATTTAAAACATTTAACCTGTCACCTCCTCTTTTTAACATTTCTACATGCTCAATTGCCAAAAATTTGAAATTCTACAAAGTGTCTTGACACTGGATGTTGCGTGTCTTTGATTCTAATAAATCTAACATGTTCCATTATGCGTTGTTTTAATGGTCTTATTGTCCTTCCAATATATTATTAGAATCAAAGACACGCAACATCCAGTGTCAAGACACTTTGTAGAATGTCCCCAGGGTGGACTCTCAAATTTCAAATTCTTGGCAATTGAGCATGTAGAAATGTTAAAAAGAGGAGGTGACAGGTTAAATGTTTTAAATAAACGAGAGATGTATTGGATGTTTCAGTTCAATACTAGGACCCCTCAAGGACTCAATGTGGACTGGGAACTGCAGCATTTTTTATAAAAATCTTATAACAAGTTTAGAATATGTGCAAAACTCCTTGATCCAATTATACCCTTACATTGAGAGATTCAGGCTCCATTTATCATTTCTCACTGTATTAATGTGTAGTAATATTACCAAACTGGTTTATTCAGTCACATGATACTTATGGCTAAAAAACTTCTGTCTTATGAATAATCTTTATTTTACTAATTTTTATTAGTTACCTCAAATTGTACTATTACTACAGCAAGTTGCATTTCTGAACTGTATCTGAATCCATGTTTGATTGCATAATCACTTTGATCTTTTTGCAACCGTGCTCTCCATACAATCATGTCCTGTTGAAATATAACGTCCTTTTGAATATCATTGAAAATTAATAAGAAATATTTAGCATGATTTGGATATCATGAATGTGTGGCTAAGACCACACACAGGTTTTAACTGTATATATCTTTTTGTGTATTGTGAGGGTAATATACAGCTTTTTGTGTGTGTTTTTATAAACTGTTCCACTATAGTGTTGATAGTGGCTTTTAATCTTCTACATATTATTATGTAACGGGTATTCCCTATGAATACAGCCGCTACTACCTGCTGTGCAACCTGTGTGGCTCTCAGGAGCCTAAGCCTCCGCTAGGGGAACCTGGGGTACATACATATTATACATCTCTTGATGCAACGCCTCCACCTGGGAGGGATCCCAACGGAGTGGGAGGAGGCCCTCACAGGAAACAACCACACAAAGCGAGTAAATGTAAAACAGGACTGGCTTTACTACATAGCAACATATATCAACACAAATCAACATGCGCCACGGCGGACGCTAACCACACTGGGTGTCACGGCGGACACTAACCACACTGGGTGTCACTGCGGACACTAACCACACTAGGCGTCACGGCGGACGCTACCACCTCTAGGCGTCACGGCGGACGCTACCACCTCTAGGCGTCACGGCGGACGCTAACCTCCCACAACGTGATCCCACCCTGTGTCCAGTAACCCCCACCCAAATGTCTCGTACTCCCAGAGTCAAATACCACTGTGCATATGTGTGTGTGACTGCGCAGCCACTATGTTTGGTGATAGGCCTGGTTGGTGCACGTGAGTTGCAGGTTACCTGCCCGGGCTCCAGCCACGGGTACCGCGATATCAATCCGCACGATCCGACGTTGTCCTCCACACCGCGTGGGTTGAAAGTCCAGCGCGAACAATGTCTCTCCTAGTCTTAGGGTCTTTGGTGGTGTTCTGAGCCCAGAACCCACCTCGCAGGGCCGCACGGCGTCAGCACTGTGTCCCTGACTACTTGACCAAATAATGGGGCAGTGTCCCTATCTAGGGCCTGTCCCTAAGCTCCACAAGCTATAGGTGGCTCAGGACCTAACTGGGACCTTGGGGGCTGCTGGCCTATGCAGAGGGTCACTGACCCCTGCATCCACCTCTTACCCCTAGCTGGTCCGGATCCTGAGTGACTGCCTAGCTGCAAAACCCCGCGAAATGTATCTAACTGGGAGCAGGGGAATCCAGCCTTCCGATTGGCTCCCTGACGTCACGTGTCTCTGCCCCTGTGCACCCTGGGGGCTGTCCTTCCCGCCTTGCGTGTGCGCGAGCTGTTTGGAGCCTCTCGCGCTAGCTGGCCTCCTGTGCATGCGCGAGCTGACTAACAATGGTGGCGCCCTGCTCCGCTAGCCGCCGGAACCCTAACAACGCGATCGCGGCCTCGGCAACCGGCCCGCTCGCATCCCCGGCAACCGGCCCGCTCGCGTCCCCGGCAACCGGCCCGCTCGCGTCCCCGGCAACCGCCCGACCGCTTCCCTAGCAACCGGCCGCAATACAACCACGCGCGGCAACGGGGAAGGAGGGGGTGAGTGCGCGAGGGGGGACCTGGCTACATCCTCCCCCTGGTGAAAAACCCCAACGACCTCGCTTGGGATAAATAACTCAAACCGTACAGAAATTATATAATAAAAATGCATCAATATATACAACTTAGCACAGGTAACTCTAAACGAGATTGCATAACTCGTTGAGCATCACAATCACAGACTGTATCTTACTACGAGAACACTGCTGAGCCTCATAATGGGGTGCCCCCATTTGATCGTACTGCACCGACACACTTTATTCGAGCAAATACCCGGTATGTACCTGGCAGATACCTGGAATGCGCCGCTCCTCACCTCTGACAAGCCCCGTTGTGTTTGCCTTCCCAGCCTGGGTTCATGCCTGGCTGATGGGCGGCTGATCTGTTAAATGATAATGATTAGGATTTAATAGGCTGCAATGCTTCGCATGTCTACCAGATGGCATAAATTCATGAATTGTAATGCAGTATATATATATATACTGTGCAGTATTGCAGCCAGCGGGAATAAAATGCTTCAATCCCTGCTTGGAAAATAACTCAATGCACTCGGGCAGAAAACAGTCACAAACCTCAATACACCCGGGTATACCCGAATTCGTGGGACTAGCCAAGCTCGAATAAAGTGTGTCGCCAGTGTAAGTAACCCTAGTTGGCGGGTACCTAACTCGTTGACTCCGTCGGATTTGTTCTTCGGCAACTCCCCCGGGGGGAGTAATAAGCATAGTCCTGAGGCCTAGCCTCTTCCCTTGAGGGGAGAAATGTCTCTGAGGATCCAAAGGCTGGCCTGTTGGTGCCACCTTAGTAGGCGTTGGCCTACGGGGCCCTTTACCCGTAGCTCCTTCGGGAGATGCCCCTTCTGCTGGCTGGTCCCTTTGAGAGGGTCCCTCCATAGGGTCTTCTGGAGTTTCAGAGTGAGTCTCGTTAGTTACAGTCTCTTGACCCACCTCTGATAGATCGAACTCACCGTTGAGCGGTGTGGCCTGTAGTTCCTCTTCTTCATCTCCCACTTGGGGAATGGGGAGAAGGTGATTACGATGCCAAACCTTTACCCGGCCATCGGTGTCTCTGATGCGATAAACCGGGAGGCCAGGCATCTGTGACTCCACCTCATATACGCCATCTCTCCACCGGTCCGCCAATTTATGTTTTCCGGGGATTCCCAAATTACGAAGTAACACTGCATCCCCAGGACGTAACTCTCGATACTTGACTTTATTGTCATAACGTCTCGTTACCAGCATTCAGTTTGGCCGTAGACTTCTCAGCCTGTTGGTAAGCTTGCTGCAGACTGTCTTTTAGCCTTTGCACGTACTTAAAATGAGTGGCATTGAATATCCCGTCCGTTGATACTCGGAGACGCACATCTACTGGAAGTCTGGCCTCCCGCCCAAACATGAGGAAGTACGGAGAGAACCCCGTGGACTCATGGCGAGTACAGTTATACGCGTGTACCAAAGTTTCTACATGACGACTCCATTCTGTTTTCTGCATTCCCTTCAGGGTTCCAAGCATGTCCAACAGGGTCCTGTTGAATCGTTCAGGTAAAGCATCTCCTTCAGGGTGGTACGGCGTCGTCCAGGATTTGGCGATGTTCAGCATTTTAAGTAATTCTCGGATCAGAGTACTCTCAAAATCTCGCTCTTGGTCGGAGTGAAGTCGGTTTGGAAGACCGTAGTGAACGAAGAACTTTTCCCATAGAACTTTCGCAACCGTAATAGCCTTCTGGTCTTTTGTGGGGAAGGCCTGTGCATAGCGGGTGTAATGGTCCGTGATGACCAGCACATTACCGATTCCTCGACTATCAGGTTCGATACACAGGAAGTCCATACACACCAGGTCCATTGGACCAGAACTCTTTAGATGGGCCATGGGAGCTGCTCGGGTAGGCAACGTCTTGCGTTGAACGCATCGGGAACAACGGCGGCAGTGTTGTTCCACCGCTTCCCGCATCTTGGGCCAGAAAAACCGGTCTCGGACTAGCCCAAAAGTCTTCTCTACCCCGAGATGCCCGTGGTCATCGTGTAGAGACTTCAACACCATATATCTCAAGTTTTGGGGTAGAACTAGTTGTCGCCTATCAGGGTGGTTATGATATTGGACTACCCTATAGAGCAAACCATTATCTATCTCGAACTTGTCCACCTCACGCATGAGTAACGCTACCAGATCTCGGGGAGCATTCTTCAATAGAGCAGGGTTCTTCCGCTGAACGGCTTGTCGGATTATGCTGATCACTGGGTCTCTCAATTGATAGTCTACTAAGTCTTTCCATCTTATGACTTTGTCCTGGGTTATGTTCATCCCTGCGGGGTCGCAGTAGGCAGCAGGGATCGCCTGCGACTGGCACCCTAACGAATCGGCAACTCTTAGTTCAGAGAAGGCGACCTGATCATTGATGACGGCCGCTATACTACACATTGCTCGCATCCCAGGTCCAGGGATCTCTTCCCATTCATCATCATCAGGGGTGGCACTCAATCCTGGTCGTCGTGATAGAGCATCGGCCCCAATGTTCAGAGGCCCTGGCTTGTACTTCAGAGAGAATCGGTAGTTACATAGTGTTGCCAGCCATCGATGTCCGGCTGCATCCAATTTGGCGGAAGTATTGATATACGTGAGGGGGTTGTTATCGGTCCTTACCTCAAACGTAACACCATAGAGGTAATCGTGAAGTTTCTCCGTGATCGCCCATTTGAGAGCCAGGAACTCTAGCTTGTGCACCGGATATTTCTGCTCACTGGGTGTCAGACTGCGGCTGATGTAGGCTACAGGCCGAAGACCCTCGGGGTATTTCTGATGAAGGACAGCGCCCAGTCCATTGAGCATCCACATGCAGGACATATGGTTGTTCTGGGTCAGCATATGCAAGCACTGGTGCTTCAGTCAGGCTTTTCTTCAAATTCAGGAAGGCCCGTTCACACTCAGGCGTCCACTTATCACCAAACGGTTGACGGGCCGACGTGGCCTTTCTCCCAGTATCTTCGGGGTATATCTTCAGCAAATTGTTCAGGGGTTTAGCTCGACTAGAGTACCCTTCCACGAACCGACGGTAATACCCACAGAACCCGAGGAAGGATCGCAGTTCCGCGACATTATCTGGACGCGGCCAGTTCACCACCGCTTCTACTTTGGCTGGATCAGTAGCAATCCCTTGGGCAGACACGATGTGTCCCACGTAGGTCACTGAGGTGTGGCAAAACCTACACTTGTCGAGTGATAGCTTCAATCCTTCTTGGCCAAGACGATCTATCACCTTCAGTAGCCTCTCCTCGTGTTCTTCTAAGGTCTTCCCAAAGACAATGATATCGTCCAGGTAAACCAGGCACTCCCGAGGATTCATGTCCCCTATTGTTTTTTCCATCAACCGCTGGAAGGTAGCAGGGGCTCCGCATATACCTTGGGGCATACGCGTGAACTGGTAGAAGCCCAGGGGACAGACGAAGGCAGTCTTTTCCTGATCCTCTTCACTCATGGGTACCTGGTAGTACCCAGATCGCAAATCGAGCACACTAAACCATTGGCTCCCGTTCAGAGCGTTCAGGATCTCTTCAATACGAGGGAGATTGTATTGATCAGGTACCGTACGATTATTTAGGGTTCGATAATTGACGCACAATCTTACAGATCCATTCTTCTTCCTTACTACCACTATGGGTGATGCATAAGGACTCCGTGACTCCGTCAGTATTCCAGCGGTCTTCATCTCCTCCAGGACATCCCTTACATCATCCACATCCCTGGGGGCGATACGACGAGAGCGTTCACGGAACGGAGTGGCGTCATTCAGCCTAATAGTGTGTTGGGCGCTGCGACTGCGGCCCACATCCATCTCGCTGGTAGAAAATACTGTTTTTCTTTCCTTCAGCTTGGCTGTCAGTCGATCCTTCCACTCGGTCGGCAGGGTCGAATCTCCGAAGTTGAAGTCCAGGTCGACTAACCGCTCACCTACTGCAGCGGCGTTCACCTGGGGCGCGGTTTCCACCGGGCTGACGGGATATATACTGCCCAGACTTTGTCCTACATCGATGTCGATTGGAAATGGAGAGATGTTTTGGATATACACGTGGGTTCGGAGAGGAACTCGGGCCGTCCACTCTTTTACTTCAGGTATTACCCGATACCCTCTCTGGATCTCTTCCTCAGGATCACTCTCCAGAGAGAACAGATGATCGGTTTCCTCCCGATCCGGATAACAGCACCAGACGGCCATGCGTTTCACTCCCCCTGGTGAAATGGTCGTCAGTCCGCGTTGACGATTGTAGAGGTCCCCGTGACGCTCTAGGGCATATACTCGATTGCACTCCTCTCTCAGTACAGGATCTAGGCGGGTATCGGCCATTGGCAATTCATTAGTCTCCTTCAAGTAGGCTCTGATGATAGCTCGTACTATATCCGTATTTGTCCCCAGGATGACCGGATACTGACACGGTCCTTGAGGTTTTGGGCACACCATAGCCTCCACACTCATGGGATGTTTCTTGCCGGTATTCAATTGAAGTATCTCCAGTTGAACGCTCACAATCCCATCGATGGGGTAATCTTCGTTGCTCAACCCCCTCACTTTCATATGTTCCGCCGACCGCAGGGGACAATGCTTCAAGTGCTGGTCGTAGAAGTGCCGGTATATTATGGTCACTTGAGACCCGGTGTCCAATAGAGCAGCAGCATAGACTCCCTCTACTACCACACGTACGATGGCCGAAGGGCCCACCTGACAGTAGCCATCTCCCCCTGGAGTTCCTTCGCCTGGGCTCAGGTCAGGAGGGGCTTCGGGAGGCGTGGGGGTAGCCTCGGTGGTTTTGGCCTCTGAGGTCTGCCTCTGACAGATCATAGTCCTGGCCGAGCTTCCTTTACGGAGCGTTTCCGTTTCTTGGGTGTCTCCATTAGGGCACTCTCTAGAGAAATGGCCTTTCTGTCCACAGGTATAGCAGACGACGTCTTTGAGGTCCAGTCGTCTTGGGTAGGTGGGGGAGGATCTCCCCGAAGCCCGCCCTTTCGTTGAGGGCGACTTGGGTGGCGCATCTTCCTCTTTGACAGGTGTCTTGGGCCGGCGAGCGGAGGCTCCCGGGGTGGCACTGGCTGGAGGATCTTTGGCTTTGGTGCCTGCATGCAGCTGGGTATAGGCCTCATGCCCTTTTACGATTCCCAGAATGTCCATGAAGGTAGGGGGAGGTCCCTCCTTTAGTGAGCACCTGATCATAATCACAATGTGATGCGTGGGGATGGCCCCTCGGAGGAACTGCTTGCGCCGATATTCGTCCATCTCTGAAGATAGGATGAGGCCGCAAGTTCGCAATTTCCACAGGACCAGCTGGATGCGTTGTAGGAAGTCGGACAGGTCTTCCTTCTCCTTCTGTCTGAGAGCGTAATACTTGAACCACAGCTCGCTCTCCTCTTCCTCCTTGCCATAGATCTGAACTAACAAGTCTACCATCTGGTGAGCAGAGAGATCAGGGTCTTGGTCACGCTGTGCACTGACCATAGTGGCCGCTGGGGGTCGTAGACTTTCCAGGATTCTCTGCCGTCTGACCGTTTCAGAGCAGGGCCATTCGTCGATCACCTTGAGGGTGTGCTCCTTCCAAGAATCGATACTTTCTTCGCCTGTGGGGACAGGAACCGTCCCTGAGAACGCCTTCAATTTCCTATAATTTTGGGCTTGAGCGGACGTAGTTATCGCTTCCACTAGCTGCGGGAATGTCACTCCTAACAGGGAGCCGTCATTGTTGGAGCCACTGGCTATCGCTGCTCGCTGCCTGTTAGGGGTTGGGGTAGAACTGTTCACGGACCGGTTAGTAACCGGGGATGTTGCCGGACTGCCGGCCCAACTGGTGGCCCCTTGCCTAGCATCTGAAGAGAAGGTCACTCTGGGTAGGGATATATCTGATCGGATGGGTGTACTGGCGGCCCTATCTCTGTCGTCCCAACCCTCATGTCTGGGGAGGGAAGTGACGTGACTGGAAACAGTTCCCGGGTAAATTAGAGGGCACCCGTGCGGCAAAGTCTCTGGTAGATACACTACTCGTGGGCCTCTATCAGGAAGTATAGCTTGTTCAGTGGCTAGCAATAGGGTATTCTCTTGCCGGTCAATGTCATAGTGCTTGCTGATGAGGCGGGCGTCCGCCAGACCAGGTAATGTCCTTACTGCGCTGCAGACAGTAAACATGGAGACATCAGCAGGCACTCCGTCTACGGCGACCACGTGTCGCAGAAGCTCTCCTAGCTTTTCGGCCCAGTCGGCCACTTGTTTGGGCGTGAGCGCAGACATGCTGACTGACAGGGTAACGGTACTACAAAGTGGGGCACCCCAGGACTCTCTCAGCAGCGCCTCCAAATGTAATGGGTATTCCCTATGAATACAGCCGCTACTACCTGCTGTGCAACCTGTGTGGCTCTCAGGAGCCTAAGCCTCCGCTAGGGGAACCTGGGGTACATACATATTATACATCTCTTGATGCAACGCCTCCACCTGGGAGGGATCCCAACGGAGTGGGAGGAGGCCCTCACAGGAAACAACCACACAAAGCGAGTAAATGTAAAACAGGACTGGCTTTACTACATAGCAACATATATCAACACAAATCAACATGCGCCACGGCGGACGCTAACCACCCTGGGCGTCACGGCGGACGCTAACCACACTGGGTGTCACAGCGGACACTAACCACACTGGGTGTCACTGCGGACACTAACCACACTAGGCGTCACGGCGGACGCTACCACCTCTAGGCGTCACGGCGGACGCTACCACCTCTAGGCGTCACGGCGGACGCTAACCTCCCACAACGTGATCCCACCCTGTGTCCAGTAACCCCCACCCAAATGTCTCGTACTCCCAGAGTCAAATACCACTGTGCATATGTGTGTGTGACTGCGCAGCCACTATGTTTGGTGATAGGCCTGGTTGGTGCACGTGAGTTGCAGGTTACCTGCCCGGGCTCCAGCCACGGGTACCGCGATATCAATCTGCACGATCCGACGTTGTCCTCCACACCGCGTGGGTTGAAAGTCCAGCGCGAACAATGTCTCTCCTAGTCTTAGGGTCTTTGGTGGTGTTCTGAGCCCAGAACCCACCTCGCAGGGCCGCACGGCGTCAGCACTGTGTCCCTGACTACTTGACCAAATAATGGGGCAGTGTCCCTATCTAGGGCGTCCCTAAGCTCCACAAGCTATAGGTGGCTCAGGACCTAACTGGGACCTTGGGGGCTGCTGGCCTATGCAGAGGGTCACTGACCCCTGCATCCACCTCTTACCCCTAGCTGGTCCGGATCCTGAGTGACTGCCTAGCTGCAAAACCCCGCGAAATGTATCTAACTGGGAGCAGGGGAATCCAGCCTTCCGATTGGCTCCCTGACGTCACGTGTCTCTGCCCCTGTGCACCCTGGGGGCTGTCCTTCCCGCCTTGCGTGTGCGCGAGCTGTTTGGAGCCTCTCGCGCTAGCTGGGCTCCTGCGCATGCGCGAGCTGACTAACAATGGCGGCGCCCTGCTCCGCTAGCCGCCGGAACCCTAACGACGCGATCGCGGCCTCGGCAACCGGCCCGCTCGCGTCCCCGGCAACCGGCCCGCTCGCGTCCCCGGCAACCGGCCCGCTCGCGTCCCCGGCAACCGCCCGACCGCTTCCCTAGCAACCGGCCGCAATACAACCACGCGAGGCAACGGGGAAGGAGGGGGTGAGTGCGCGAGGGGGGACCTGGCTACAATTATATGGGTCATTGTGTCTTTAATTATTGCATTGTTAAACAGTGCCGAATAGGCATATGATTGGCCGGACGGGCCGTCGCGTCATGACTGGGAGGATACATTACCTCCCCCGCAATTACATAGTAAAGTTCAGCTGGCTATATTTCAGGGTTACGTGCCTCACATTAGCTAGAGGGGAGTGACGCCTCCCATACTTCTGATTGGCCCTAGTAACGTAGCGTCATAGGATAGGACAGGGAATTGTGGGTATTTAAGTGTACGATCGTTTTGTGATATTTTCTCTTTGATAAAGCGTGGGATACCACGTGAAACGCGTTAGTGTCCTTTTGGCTGTTTTTATTATGCCCCAAATAAATTTTTGCACCTAGTATTTTTTGCAGTTTGCAGTTTGTGGTTCAATTCTTCTGCAGCAGATGCACCGCCGTTCTTCCTGCACTTCTCTCCAATTGTTCTTCGGTAGGAGCACGCTTGAAAGGACCAGGATATCCCCAAGGTCAGCAGTGAGTAATTTATTTACTTCATTCATGTGATCGGTCCCACACACTGCAAACCCAGACCACCACATAAGATCTACCTACACAGGCTAGTGGTAGGTTTATGGGAGTGTGTTCAATGTTGGACTATTTGGAATCCTGGGTCTTATGAACTGTCTCATGTAATGAAGATGTTTATACATTAGGAAAAAAGGGGGGATACAATGTGTTTGTATCCCTGAAGAAATTCACTTACAGTATATGCACACTCCTGGGAGTAAAATATAACTTTTAATACATAATACTTAAAACATATATTACCGAAAAGGAAGGTATAATGAACTTTAAAAATGAATTAAATAGTATGAATGCATGCACCCAGCAGTAGCTCACAGAAATGTGTATATAGATACTCCAGTCAGTAATTTTACTGGAGTCCTAGAGACTCAAGGGGATGCAGCCAGCCAAGGTGAGCCCAAAGGAGCTCAGCACTACAACCACATTGTATCCCCCCTTTTTTCCTGATTCACTCCCATTCACGGTTGCACCTACCTGTATTGATAATTATCGATTAACAGACATTATTAAATTCAATATTTCAATTAGTGTGATTTAGTTGATCATTCCCTAACCCCCGTACTTTTCTTGTTTATACATTATGATTAAAAAATTTGTCTACTCCTGGTTAGCAGCACAAGTGGGAACTACCCCTCCCCCTTTCCTTTTGTGTATTACTGCAAAGGACTGATTTCGGAGGTTTATCTGGGACTGGCGATTAAAGCTACTCACTCTAACCACAGCAATATGCTAAAATGGGCAGCAGATTTAAATCTAGAAATAGATAGGGAAAACTGGGAGGATATTTCGGAAGCAGCTTCTCAAACATCAATTTGTACCACAATAAAAGAAAACATATATAAAATTCTATTCCATTGGTATGGAATGGTATTGGTAACCCCGAGTAGGCTGAGCCAGATTTTCCCCGGATCCTCAGATTTGTGCTGGAGAGGATGCGGGCACAGAGGAGATATGGCTCACATCTGGTGGGAATGCCCAAAAATTCAGGGGTTCATGATACAAATAATGATACGAGAACTCCTGGGGGTGGAGATGGAGGTTGATCCGCTGACCCTGGTGCTGTCTAAACCAATAGAGGGCATACAATCCCATGAGAATAAAATGATAAGTCACGTCATCACAGCGGCCCGCTGCTCGATTGCCGCAGCATGGAAAAAGATAAACGCCCCTTCCAAGCAGACAGTACTGAGACGAATTAGAGATATAAGATTAATGGAACTTCTCTCGGCACAACTGGGTCAAAAGGTGGATAAATTCCACAAGGTTTGGTCAGTATGGCCAGACAATTAGCAATGGAATAAATTGGTCATATAAATCTGGAGACAATAAGACACACCCCATCCCCCCTCTGATCCCTTCTTACCCCACTCCCCACCCTCTTCCTTCTTGCTTTTCTCCCAACTATTCTTGAATCTCTCTGAGAGAGACATGTCTGGAAGCGGCCGCTTCCCCAATATGTGGTAAAAAAAAAAAAAAATGAAAATAAGAAAAGTTCTGTAAAATATAACAGTTAAAACTAAATATGTAAGAAATGAAGACAACAAAATGCGATTTATGATGTAATGTAATATTTTTTTATTTAATTCTGCTGTAAAGTTTGAAGTTGTAACCGATGTAAGTTAAAACTTTTTATAAGACGTCATTCTCTCGAAAAACAATAAAAAACTAGAAATATAAATAAATACTTCTTGGGCATATCTGACCCGTATCTGAACAAGCTCCTCACCCCTACTACATGACTCCACTTTATCATCTGAGATCTGACTCCAAGGGACTTTTCATGGTACCATGGTTCAACAAAGTATCCGGGCGCTATTCTTATCGTGCACCTTACAACTGGAACAATCTGAGACTCAAACCAGCACCAGTCTAAGTTCTTTCAAAACTAAAGCTGTCTGACATTTTAAAGTGGCCTGTAACTGTTACATACGCTTATAACTTATTTTATCTTTAACTATTTATGCAATGTCTTCATATTTAATGAATCTGTTCACCTAGCTGTTGCGGCCCCCTCGTTCTTCTGAACCGCAGCGTCAAATGGTGCCACGGCATCGCTTTACAATGGTAACTCGACGTTATGACGTTATTGAACCTGTGATTTCCGTTGGTGACGTCGGCGGCGTCATTTGACACTGCAGTTCAGAAGGAGCAGGGCGGCAGGTAAGGAGGCGGCCACAACAGCTAAGTGACTTCCCACCAGGCCCGAGAGAGCAGCAAAAGTATATGGGAAGTGGACATTTTTGCCACTCTGAAAACCAGAGACAGAACATAAAACACAGACAGAGCTCAGTGCACATCCAGTGAAACTCATACTGCACCGACACACTTTATTCGAGCAAATACCCAGTATGTACCTGGCAGATACCTGGAATGCGCCGCTCCTCACCTCTGACAAGCCCCGTTGCGTTTGCCTTCCCAGCCTGGGTTCATGCCTGGCTGACGGGCGGCTGATCTGTTAAATGAAAATGATTAGGATTTAATAGGCTGCAATGCTTCGCGTGTCTACCAGATGGCATAAATTCATGAATTGTAATGCAGTATATATATATATATACTGTGCAGTATTGCAGCCAGCGGGAATAAAATGCTTCAATCCCTGCCTGGAAAATACCTCAATGCACTCGGGCAGAAAACAGTCACAAACCTCAATACACCCGGGTATACCCGAATTCGTGGGACTAGCCGAGCTCGAATAAAGTGTGTCGCCAGTGTACATGGTACAGTGCCTAAATATATATGTATAAATATCTATTAAGTAAAATGGTCTTTTAGTTTGACATTTTTGGCCAAAATTGTTGTAAGCCCCTGAGCCACTGCACGGCAGACCACATTTCAGGGGTCCCTAACACTAATATAAATTCTTACTAACATGTGTAATACCAGGAAGAATGAGTTTCACTGGATGTGCACTGAGCTCTGTCTGTGTTTTATGTTCTGTCTCTGGTTTTAAATCTAACGGGTAATCCGCCTGTGACGGTAGGGGTAGCCAGCTTCCCATAATAAAGGTTAAGCCCGACTGGCTACCCCAATACCGTATGTAATGGCCACCTCTGCGAGGCTTATTTTGGCCAATGTATGATATGCTTTGTGTAACCCCTTCCAGAAAAGAGTTAATTCACGGTCTAATATCTGGAAGGGGAAAATTGTATAAACAGGGAATGTTATGAATGTATGTTTATAAATACACTTTATTCCCTGTAAAGGAAAATGTATTCCCCACATTTAAGTGTAGCCTGTTCCCCATGCAGAGGAAAGGCAGCCGGAGTTTAAAAAAAGCGATGTGTAATGATTTCCTTGCAGGCAGACACAGTAATTAAATTACCTGTGCTGTTTGGTGTAAAAGAGCATACACAAGCATTGCGATCAGCAGAGGAGCGCTGGAGAAGCCCGACCAGCGGAGACAGTGTGTGGAGCTAATCAGAGACAAAGCTGAGCAGGAGATTCAAAAGTGCTTTGTGTCAGATAGAAGAGAAGCACTGAGAATCCTGGGACAAGAAGCGGACAGGATAAGCAGACTGAACAGATTCCTGCACCTAGTTGGGGCTAGAGACTTCCCCCAAGATGCCCAGTTGAGTGTATATTGTGTATATTGAGAATTTGCTGGTTCTCCAGAATAAACTCAGTTTTATTCAATTATTGTGTCCTGTCTGGTGATAGTGATCCCTGGATGTAAAAGGTGGTAAAAGTTCAGGTCTTCTGTGACAGGCTATTTTTTCTGGTGGTAACGGTGGGATCACTAGACTCAGTTCTGAAATTCTTGCAGGACTTTCAGTTCTGAGTCAGACTTGTTTTTGTAACGCTTGCGCTCACCACCAACAAGGCGGGACCCCGGTACTGAGGAAGGAAGTACATGACTGCGCACCCACAGCATCGGGAGCACGCCTGGAGGGTGGATAGTCAGCGTAGCCGGGTCTGGGTTGGAGAGTGTGGGTTAGTGTGAGTACTTGCCAAAGTCCGGGGGCGAAGCCAGTGGGGTGGTCAGTGTCCGTTGTGCCGTGGTCTAGGGTAGGATCCAGGAGAGTGGTAGATTGTCCGTAAGCCGAGGTCTGGGATAAAGAGGTGCGGGTAGTCAGGTACAAGCCGGGGTCTTTATCCAGAGGGGGTCCTATAGTCAAGCCAGGTCGGTACACGGGAAAGCAACAGAGAAAACAGCAAGGCACAAGCAAATCAAAGCAAGGCAAGGCAAAACAAACGCAGGAACACAAGGTCACAAGAGTTATGCAAAGCAATCAGGAAGTGAAAGTGAAAGTCTTAAGTAGCCACTGTAAGTACCCGCGCTGCGGGGACTCCCGCTATTGGCGCTCCCTTACCTCTCTTCCCCACTGCCTCTGGTCCCCGGCAGCGTTCCCCGGCCCTCGGCGTCTCCCACGCGGCTGTTCCCGCAATTCCGGGGCGCGCGCGAACCCAGGCTTCCATTTCATGGCGCCAGGAGCCTGATCCCGCCTCCTCCATGGCGGCGCGCGCATCGGTGCGCTTTTCTGCCCCTGCTCCACCAGGTCCGCCCCCTAGACTCCTCTCCCCTATCAGGGCTTCCCTTGGTCCGCACCTCCGCTCCTCCCTTTCCCCTGATAGGTCCCAGCCCACTAGTCTCACCATTACCACATTGCTCTGCATAGCTTCTGTACCTTGGTGCTGTCTGCTTCTGCTTGGTTCTCTTGTGTTTCAGTCCCTGTTCCTGGATTCGCTGCTGACCTCCCTGGATTTCGACCTTGGCTTTGGACTTCGTTTACGCTGCTCTCTGGAACCCCTTGGATTTGGCTTTGGACTCTCTACCTCGCAGTCTTCTATATCCCTTGGACTCGGCAAACGGACCCCTACTACGCTGCTCTCTCCTCTCCACGACCCAGGCTTACGGACTCTCTACCACGCTGCTCTCTCTACTCCTTGACCATTGGCTTACGGACTTTACCATTCTACGCTGGAGTTGGCAACTACTGAACTCTATTTTTGTCTCCCCAGAACAGCTACGCTACTTCCACACTCCGGCCGCGCCCCCGTTTACTGTTAGGTGTGTGGTATTTCTCCTTTCCACCTCAGTCGCGGGGTCTCGTCTGGCTTGTGGACAGGCCGAGCGTTACACACACAGGAACCAATGAGACTGGGGGCGGAATGGAGGCGCGGCCTCCGCGGAGTTCAGGATAGGCTGCAGGTGACATGGGGCACTCAGGATACTTGCCACGCAGCTAGGGAGCGGGGCACGGCGTCAAGTGAGTGTGCTGCGCGCGAGAGAAGCGTGGCGCGTCCGGGGGGCGGAGCTAGGCTCCGTGGCACGGGTAGAAGGGCTGCGCGCACGCGCGCGCTCTGTAAAAAAGAGCGGGGATGCACGCACGATCAGCAACCAGCACAGAGGGCTGTAAAGAAGCACGTGAGGGAACACGCCGTAAAGGACATTTTCCCGGATTCCTTACCGTATAAGACTGCAGGACCAAAAGTTGTGGACACAGTGCATAGTCATGTGTAACTCGGTTCACCTTCACGTCAGGCTGGTTCTATAGTGCTTGCGTGCGGCAGTTTTAGCTGTCTGAGGTCAGTCAGCCATTCTATAATGGTGTCGCGCACGCGCACGGAGCTTGGAGTGGACCGACGAGGGAGAAGATGAGGGAATAAATGATTTTGCGGCGCTACCGGCGCTGTAATGTGTGTGTGTGTGTCAAAGTTAAATAAAAATTATTTTTATTACAACATTTTTATTTAAAAAATATTATTTAATACATAAATCACAACACACACAAAAAGCATGCGGCACGTGGACGGCACACAGTATAGAACGGCCCTCACACACACACGTACACACACACACACACACACAGTATAGAACGGCCCTCACACACAGACACACACACACACGCACACAGTATAGAACGTCCCTCACACACAGACACACACACGCACACAGTATAGAACGGCCCTCACACACAGACACACACACACGCACACAGTATAGAACGGCCCTCACACACAGACACACACACACGCACACAGTATAGAACGGCCCTCACACACAGACACACACACACACGCACACAGTATAGAACGGCCCTCACACACGCACACAGTATAGAACGGTCCTCACACACAGACACACACACACACGCACACAGTATAGAACGGTCCTCACACACAGACACACACACGCACACAGTATAGAACGGCCCTCACACACAGACACACACACACTCACACAGTATAGAACGGCCCTCACACACAGACACACACACACACGCACACAGTATAGAACGGCCCTCACACACAGACACACACACGCACACAGTATAGAACGGCCCTCACACACACACACACACGCACACAGTATAGAACGGTCCTCACACACAGACACACACACACGCACACAGTATAGAACGGTCCTCACACACACACACACACACGCACACAGTATAGAACGGCCCTCACACACAGACACACACACGCACACAGTATAGAACGGCCCTCACACACCGACACACACGCACACAGTATAGAACGGTCCTCACACACAGACACACACGCACACAGTATAGAACGGCCCTCACACACAGACACACACACACACGCACACAGTATAGAACGGCCCTCACACACAGACACACACACACGCACACAGTATAGAACGGCCCTCACACACAGACACACACGCACACAGTATAGAACGGCCCTCACACACAGACACACACACACACGCACACAGTATAGAACGGCCCTCACACACCGACACACACACGCACACAGTATAGAACGGTCCTCACACACAGACACACACACACACGCACACAGTATAGAACGGTCCTCACACACAGACACACACACACACGCACACAGTATAGAACGGCCCTCACACACAGACACACACACACACGCACAGTATTGAACGGCCCTCACACACAGACATACACACACACGCACACAGTATAGAACGGCCCTCACACACAGACACACACACTAAACGCACACAGTATAGAACGGCCCTCACACACAGACACACACACACACGCACACAGTATAGAACGGCCCTCACACACAGACACACACACGCACACAGTATAGAACGGCCCTCACACACAGACACACACACGCACACAGTATAGAACGGTCCTCACACACAGACACACACACACACGCACACAGTATAGAACGGTCCTCACACACAGACACACACACACGCACACAGTATAGAACGGCCCTCACACACAGACACACACACACACGCACACAGTATAGAACGGCCCTCACACACCGACACACACACGCACACAGTATAGAACGGTCCTCACACACAGACACACACGCACACAGTATAGAACGGCCCTCACACACAGACACACACACACACAGTATAGAACGGCCCTCACACACAGACACACACACGCACACAGTATAGAACGGCCCTCACACACAGACACACACACACGCACACAGTATAGAACGGCCCTCACACACAGACACACACGCACACAGTATAGAACGGCCCTCACACACAGACACACACACGCACACAGTATAGAACGGCCCTCACACACAGACACACACACACGCACACAGTATAGAATGGCCCTTAGTTAGCCGACTTGATCCAGGATGGACAGTACATAATACGGCGCTCCTCCCTATAGACGTTTGCTGCTGGTAAAAAGATCGGCTCTACATATAGAAAAAACAGAAACAACGATTCCTGCGCTCCTACCAATTAAGCTAAAATAAAACAGTAATCTCATGAATAAGGGTTATTTAGTTAAACCCTTTGGCCAAAGCATCATAAGCCAGCAGCCCTGTCAAGACATAACCGATTGCAGGTACCTACACTGAATATATGTAATTATTGTCCTATGGACTGGTGAAAAAATGTGAGAGCCCTGAAGGGGTTAAATAAAAGCATATGCTTTTGTGAGCAGTATAATTAAAAGCTGGCTAAAGCCAGTATCATACAGTAGTTACCTTACTACGTGGGTGCACAAATTCCCTGGTGTGAATATAATAAAACTTACAGATATTGCTCTGTCAGCCTTATACGTTCGCCTACTCTTGGAGGGTGATGTTCAGACTTACATACATGTGGCGTGGAAGCAGATCCAGAGGGACATCGTGCTGCAGCCATGGGGCTGGAGGCTAACGCTGTCCGCCAAAGAAATTTGCGTCCAGTGACCATAGACAATCAGCAGGTGGCCGACCTGATGGACACCGGTGCTACAGTAACTCTGATGCGACCTGATATGGTCAGCCCAGACAACCTGTTCCCAGGGACGGGGATGCAGGTGAGAATGCCAGACGGAGCCACCAAGTCCCTACAAGTTGCACGGGTGTTCCTCGACTGCGATACCGGTCGAGGAGTCCGGGATGTCTGGGTGTTGCCAGGCTTGGACACAGACACCCTTCTGGGCAACGACTTGGGGCGCTTCATTTGCCCCTACGTGGAGGAAGATGCTCCAATGGCTACCGGTGATCGATGAGCCCTTCCAGCACGTAGCGGTAGACATAGTGGGTCCGCTCATGATCCCATGTCACTCGGGGAAGCGCTAAATCCTCACAGTGGTCGATTTCGTCACCCGGAATCCTGAGGCGGTAGCTCTGTCCTCGATTGAAGCGCGTAAGGTGGAGGAGACCTTAATTGGGCTCTTCACTAGGGTAGGTTTCCCGAGCAAGATCCTAACCGATCAGGGGGCGCAGTTCATGTCCGAACTGCTCCAATGTCTCTGGGCTACGAGCGGAGTCGCATCTCTCCGCACAGGCCCCTACCATCCCCAAACGAACGGATTGTGTGAGCGGTTCAATGTGACCATGAAGCAAATGCTGCGAGCGTTTGTGGAAAGCCGAGGGGGGAGACTGGGAAGCTCGCTTGCAGCACCTGCTGTTTGCATACCTACAGGTACAGCAAGAGTCTACTGGTTTCCCCCCCTTGAGCTTCTGTATGGGCGTCGTGTCCGGGGACCGCTCGATCCGTTTCGTGAGAGCTGGGAGGGGGAAGACACCAATACTGATGCCTCGGTGCTATTTATGTGGTGGGGCTCAGGGACTGGTTAGAGGAACTCATGGGGTTGGCACAGCCTAACCTCAAGACAGCTCAGACCAGGCAAAAGTGGTGGTATGATCATAATGTCGGTAGTAGAGAGTTCATCCCTGGGCAGAAAGTGCTTGTTCTAAAGCCCACTCAGCAGAACAAACTACTTTCTGCCTGGGCCGGCCCGTACACAGTTACCCGGCAGATGAATGAGTGCAACTATGTGGTAATCCTAGATCCAGAGACAGGTAGCCACAGGACATACCACATAAATATGCTCAAAAAGTACCATAAGAGTGGGCCGGAGGCGTTGGCTGTGTGTAGCCCGCTGCTGGGGGATCCGGCGAGCCAGGCTCTGCCCGATCACCTGGGAAAAGCCCAGCAGGGAGGCTCAGTGGAGCAGGGAGGGATCGATCCCCACCTTGCGGCTCCCCATTGGGAGCAGGCGCGAGAGATGTTAGGGAGATACCGGGCCCTGCTCACGGATAAGCCGGGCGGGACCCATCTAACTGATCACCTGGTCAACATCGGGGATCAGCGGCCCCTCCCCAAGAATGTGTACAGGGTCTCTGCGGAGGTGAAGCGGAGCATTGAGGAAGAGGCTGAGGAGATGCTGGCCCTAGGGGTAATTGCACGGTGTCAGATTTCTTGTGCTTCACCGGTAGTCTTGGTGCCCAAGAAAGATGGCACCACTCTGTTCTGTGTGGACTACCGGCAGCTCAATGCTCAGACCATGGCGGATGCCTATCCCATGCCCCAGATGAATGAGCCCTTAAACAAGCTCGCCGGGGCCAGGTATTTGACCACCATGGATCTGTCCAGAGAGTACTGGCAGATCCTGTTGACCCGGGAAAAGTTGGCTTTCATCACCCCAAGTGGCTTGTAAGAGTTTTTGGTCTTGCCATTCAGGATGAAGAATGCGCCGGCTACTTTCCAGCACCTGATCAACCGGTTGCTCGAAGGGATGCAAGACTATGCTAAGGCTTATCTAGATGACATAGCGGTGTTTATTAACGACTGGGACACTCATCTGGTTCATGTAGCGGCAGTCCTAGATACGATCAGGGAGGCCGTGCTTACACTAAAGCCATCCAAATGCCAATTTAGCATGGCAGAGGTATCGTACCTCGGCCACTGGGTAAAGGGAGGGCACCTCAAGCCTGAGCCCGCCAAAGTGGAGGCAATAGTGGACTGGCCGGTCCCCCGCACTCAGAAGCGGGCCCTCGCTTTCCTAGGTACCGCCGGCTTCTATAGAAAGTTTGTGCAACAGTATTGCGCCCTGGTCAAGCCCCTGACTTAACCAAGAAGCGGCTTCCAGTGCTGGTAGCCTGGTCTCTCGAGTGTGAGACGGCCTTCCAGGCTATGAAGGATGCTCTGGCCAGCGCTCCGATCCTGGCGGCTCCTGATTACAGTAAGCGGTTCCTAGTACAGACCGATGAACTTTGGTATCGGTGCTGTGCTAAGCCATGTGGGCGAGGATGGCAGTGAGCATTCGATCGTCTACCTGAGACGCAAGCTGTTACCTAGGGAGGCCGCCTACGCCACGATCGAGATGGAGTGCCTGGCCATAGTTTGGGCTCTGAGAAAGAAGCAGCACTACGTGTATGGGAGGCACTTCATCGTAATTACGGATCACAACCCCTTGAGCTGGTTGCAGCGGGTGTCGAGGGAGAATGGGAAGTTGCTTCGCTGTAGCCTTGCCCTTCAGGAATTTGACATTACCATCCAGTACAAGAAGGGCAGTGAGCATGGCAACGCCGATGGACATTACGGCAGCACGATCCCACCTCCGACAAGTGGGCTTCCAGGGTCTTCACGCTTGGGAAGTCACCTAATGGGGTGACTGGCACAGTCTTCTTCTTGAAGGGGGAGATGTGACAGTAGGGGTAGCCAACCTCCCATAATAAAGGTTAAGCCCGACTGGCTACCCCAATACCGTGTGAAATGGCCACCTCTGCGAGGCTTATTTTGGCCAATAGACCATATGAATGCGTAATGCTAAAGACCACAACAGTGAGATAGGTAAATGAATGAATAACTAGATAATCGTGGTGGGACCCCTAAATATAAACTTGATAGAACACAGGTACTGGGTTGCAAATCCCAGATAATGAGCTCACTAATAAGTGAGGAGCGATGAGCATAATCACACCCTATGATGTACCAAGTGTCAGAATAAAGTCCTGAGCAGGAAAACATGTAGCAAGCGGTTAACTCACTCCGAGTGCTGCAACGTCCATGCGATCCACAGGTAAAGGGTCCCCAGGTGTGCGCCCGTCCGAAGGGTAAACTGATAGCGAGGAAGAGAACTGGCAGAGCACTACTATAAGTATCCAGAAAAGAGTAGAGAGGAAGGTGCGTATCCCATAATAAATTATTTATTGGACGTGGAAAAAAGGGCAAAGGAGCGCTTTCCCAATGTATGATATGCTTTGTGTAACCCCTTCCAGAAAAGATCTAAATCACGGTCTAATATCTGGAAGGCGTAAACTGTATAAACAGGGAATGTTATGCATGTATAATGTTCATAAACACACTTTATTCCCTGTAAAAGAAAATGTATTCCCCATGTTTAAGTGTAGCCTGTTCCCCATGCAGTTAGGAAAGGCAGCCAGCGTGTAATAGGTGATGTGTAATGATTCCTTTGCTAGCAGACACAGTAAATCCAATTACCTGTGCTGCTTACATAGGAATACGGGTTCAGGGCAAATAGTGGGCAGGAAAGGTCTGGCTATCCAGTCCGGGGACGGGCTCGTAGCGTGGAGACCCTTTGTTCCCCGCTGACATGCAGGCGCCGTCCCAGCAGGTGATTTGGGGCTGGCCAGGGGAAACCGCTGCCGGGCCGAGTCACGCAGCGCAATTCCAATTGGAAGCATTCAAATCTGCCGCCGCCCAGCCTCTTTGTCATCCGGAGGCGGCCCTGGGCAGCTAAACCGGCACCCTCCTCCCATTGGTGCAGCCGGGCGAGCCCCCACCTATTATTGGCTGCCCGGTCATGATCTGCGCTGTGATTGCTCCATGTTGAGCATAGCCAGCGGGGGCGATGTAAGGAGCGCGGCCAGGACAGAGAACCAGACTAAGGCTACGGCCATGCTGCCGCTGAGCTCGCTCATGATTGAGAGCGGTGACGTCACCAGCTCTCCAAGCACGAGCAATCAGCTGTCCGGCAAAAAATTTAGAGCAGGGGAGCATGGCTATTAAGGGAGGGGCGTGTCATTTGCTGGATCGGGGCTGTGTGTGCGAGTCTCTGTGTCCCCGTATTTTCTCTCTCCCCCCCTTGCTTCCCCCCCCCAACTCTCTCCGCTCAGACCTTCTCCCCCTTCCACTCTACCCACCCCCTCTTCCCTCACTCTCTGCCTACACTGCCTCTCTCCCCCCATTGGTCAGAGCAGGGTCATGTGACCCTGCTCTGCGCTCAAAAGACTCTTTCCCTTGTCTTCCCCAGCACCGAGCTTGGGAGAGCGTGTGCGCGCCGCGTGGACGGGAGGATGAAGATTCAAAGAGGTAACCGCGACAAACGCGGTCAGCACCAGCGGGGACTCAGCCTAAGTGTGGAGGCGATAGGAGACACGCTGACGGGCTTTTCGAAAGTGCATTGTGTAAGAGAGCATACACAAGCACCGCGCTCAGCGGAGGAGCGCCGGAGAAGCCCGACCAGTGGAGACCGCGTGGGGAGCTGATCGGAGGCACAGCTGAGCGGGAGATTCAAAAGTGCTTTGTGCCGGATAGCACTGAGAAGCCTGGGACAAGAAGCGGACAGGAAAAGCCAACTGAAGCAGGCTCCTGCACCTAGTTGAGGCTAGAGACTTCCCCCCCGACAGTGAGTGTATATTGTGTATTTGCTGTGTATCTGTCTGGTGATCCCTGGTGGTAAAAGTACTGGTCTCCCATGACACCTCCACTGCCTGTTCACCTAACGTAATGTAAAGTCTTTATATATATATATATATATATATATACTGTATAACCCTGTTCTCTTAATGTAACAATGCATTTGTCATCATAACTCTGACACTCCTGACGAAGCAAGTAATTATTGATCTTGCGAAACACATTGAGTGGGAGAGGAGGAGGAACAACTCTGTACACCTGGAAAGTGATGTCAGACGAGAACCCCAGGGCCGCTTGTGGGGATCGCTAACGGAAAACCGAAACGGACCAGACGCGCACCGAGCAGCTTATTGCTGCAAAGATACCTTTATATGCCCTGAGTGGCAGTGCCAATTGTGAGTACGCCCTCAGGGGGGCTTTTATATGTGTATTGTTTATTAAAACTGTTTTCAAATATACTACACTATGAGCCCCTTCTTGTTCTCCCTCCCCACACTATTCTACCCTATCTACCGAGCCTGGCTACGCTGCAGTATCCAACAACAAGAAGCTGCTGCTCAAAACTGCGAACGTCAGAGACACTCCCTCACCCCTTGTGCTTCTGTATCTCTGGAGGAACCTGGCTTTTTCCTATATGAGGTTGAGTGGTCTCCTGACTTATTTATCTATTTCTTCTGCTATTTCAGCTTCTCAGTGTGATCTCATTATTATATAGAGACACTTTGCAATTTCTATCCAGCATTAGCTTTTATATGTCCTATATTTTCTTTCACCACTAGGTGATGCTGTAGTACCCCATTAGGAAGCGCCGGCCAGTCTGTTTTCTGTTTTTATATCATAACTCTGTGACCAGGACATTGTATTGTACGTCTTTATTTACATAGCGTCAAACGTGTACTCAGCGCTTCACAAAGAATACAGTACAGGGAATTACAATAATACAGTACAGGGAACAAAATCCGACAATAGGAAAGGAAATCCCTGCCCCGAAGAGCTTACAATCTAAGATGTTTGATGGGAGACTTACAGAGACAGCAGGTGAGGGAATAAGTGCTGTGTGTGGCAGTGCTTGGCCACAATGGGTGGTAGGAGTGGGCGAGTGTGGGATAGTAACCATGAGTGCAGGCTGTTGGGATGCTTAACTTGTGGGTGAGTTTTAACGTTAGTGTGTATTAGATCAGAAGGTTAACACCATTTACAGGGGAAGAGATGGCAGGGATGCATGGGTGAGTTCAGGTGTGTGTGTGTGTCTGAGTTCAGGTGTGTGTGTGTGTGTCTGAGTTCAGGTGTGTGTGTGTGTCTGAGTTCAGGTGTGTGTGTGTGTGTGTCTGAGTTCAGGTGTGTGTGTGTGTGTGTCTGAGTTCAGGTGTGTGTGTGTGTCTGAGTTCAGGTGTGTGTGTGTGTGTCTGAGTTCAGGTGTGTGTGTGTGTGTCTGAGTTCAGGTGTGTGTGTGTGTCTGAGTTCAGGTGTGTGTGTGTGTCTGAGTTCAGGTGTGTGTGTGTGTGTGTCTGAGTTCAGGTGTGTGTGTGTGTGTCTGAGTTCAGGTGTGTGTGTGTGTGTCTGAGTTCAGGTGTGTCTGTGTGTGTCTGAGTTCAGGTGTGTCTGTGTGTGTCTGAGTTCAGGTGTGTGTGTGTGTGTCTGAGTTCAGGTGTGTGTGTGTGTGTCTGAGTTCAGGTGTGTGTGTGTGTGTGTGTGTCTGAGTTCAGGTGTGTGTGTGTGTGTGTGTGTGTCTGAGTTCAGGTGTGTGTGTGTGTGTGTGTGTCTGAGTTCAGGTGTGTGTGTGTGTGTGTGTGTCTGAGTTCAGGTGTGTGTGTGTGTGTGTGTGTCTGAGTTCAGGTGTGTGTGTGTGTGTGTGTCTGAGTTCAGGTGTGTGTGTGTGCGTGTCTGAGTTCAGGTGTGTGTGTGTGCGTGTCTGAGTTCAGGTGTGTGTGTGTGCGTGTCTGAGTTCAGGTGTGTGTGTGTGTCTGAGTTCAGGTGTGTGTGTGTGTCTGAGTTCAGGTGTGTGTGTGTGTCTGAGTTCAGGTGTGTGTGTGTGTGTCTGAGTTCAGGTGTGTGTGTGTGTGTGTGTCTGAGTTCAGGTGTGTGTGTGTGTGTGTCTGAGTTCAGGTGTGTGTGTGTGTGTCTGAGTTCAGGTGTGTGTGTGTGTGTCTGAGTTCAGGTGTGTGTGTGTGTGTGTCTGAGTTCAGGTGTGTGTGTGTGTGTGTCTGAGTTCAGGTGTGTGTGTGTGTGTCTGAGTTCAGGTGTGTGTGTGTGTGTCTGAGTTCAGGTGTGTGTGTGTGTGTCTGAGTTCAGGTGTGTGTGTGTGTGTGTGTGTCTGAGTTCAGGTGTGTGTGTGTGTGTGTGTGTCTGAGTTCAGGTGTGTGTGTGTGTGTGTGTGTGTCTGAGTTCAGGTGTGTGTGTGTGTGTCTGAGTTCAGGTGTGTGTGTGTGTGTCTGAGTTCAGGTGTGTGTGTGTGTGTCTGAGTTCAGGTGTGTGTGTGTGTGTCTGAGTTCAGGTGTGTGTGTGTGTGTCTGAGTTCAGGTGTGTGTGTGTGTGTCTGAGTTCAGGTGTGTGTGTGTGTGTGTCTGAGTTCAGGTGTGTGTGTGTGTGTGTCTGAGTTCAGGTGTGTGTGTGTGTGTGTCTGAGTTCAGGTGTGTGTGTGTGTGTCTGAGTTCAGGTGTGTGTGTGTGTGTGTCTGAGTTCAGGTGTGTGTGTGTGTGTCTGAGTTCAGGTGTGTGTGTGTGTGTCTGAGTTCAGGTGTGTGTGTGTGTGTCTGAGTTCAGGTGTGTGTGTGTGTGTCTGAGTTCAGGTGTGTGTGTGTGTGTCTGAGTTCAGGTGTGTGTGTGTGTGTCTGAGTTCAGGTGTGTGTGTGTGTGTCTGAGTTCAGGTGTGTGTGTGTGTGTGTCTGAGTTCAGGTGTGTGTGTGTGTGTGTGTCTGAGTTCAGGTGTGTGTGTGTGTGTGTGTCTGAGTTCAGGTGTGTGTGTGTGTGTCTGAGTTCAGGTGTGTGTGTGTGTGTGTCTGAGTTCAGGTGTGTGTGTGTGTGTCTGAGTTCAGGTGTGTGTGTGTGTGTCTGAGTTCAGGTGTGTGTGTGTGTGTCTGAGTTCAGGTGTGTGTGTGTGTGTGTCTGAGTTCAGGTGTGTGTGTGTGTGTGTCTGAGTTCAGGTGTGTGTGTGTGTGTGTCTGAGTTCAGGTGTGTGTGTGTGTGTGTCTGAGTTCAGGTGTGTGTGTGTGTGTGTCTGAGTTCAGGTGTGTGTGTGTGTGTCTGAGTTCAGGTGTGTGTGTGTGTGTCTGAGTTCAGGTGTGTGTGTGTGTGTCTGAGTTCAGGTGTGTGTGTGTGTGTGTCTGAGTTCAGGTGTGTGTGTGTGTGTGTCTGAGTTCAGGTGTGTGTGTGTGTGTGTGTCTGAGTTCAGGTGTGTGTGTGTGTGTGTGTCTGAGTTCAGGTGTGTGTGTGTGTGTCTGAGTTCAGGTGTGTGTGTGTGTGTCTGAGTTCAGGTGTGTGTGTGTGTGTCTGAGTTCAGGTGTGTGTGTGTGTGTCTGAGTTCAGGTGTGTGTGTGTGTGTCTGAGTTCAGGTGTGTGTGTGTGTGTCTGAGTTCAGGTGTGTGTGTGTGTGTCTGAGTTCAGGTGTGTGTGTGTGTGTCTGAGTTCAGGTGTGTGTGTGTGTGTCTGAGTTCAGGTGTGTGTGTGTGTGTCTGAGTTCAGGTGTGTGTGTGTGTGTGTGTCTGAGTTCAGGTGTGTGTGTGTGTGTGTGTCTGAGTTCAGGTGTGTGTGTGTGTGTGTGTCTGAGTTCAGGTGTGTGTGTGTGTGTCTGAGTTCAGGTGTGTGTGTGTGTGTGTGTCTGAGTTCAGGTGTGTGTGTGTGTGTGTGTCTGAGTTCAGGTGTGTGTGTGTGTGTGTCTGAGTTCAGGTGTGTGTGTGTGTGTCTGAGTTCAGGTGTGTGTGTGTGTGTGTGTGTGTCTGAGTTCAGGTGTGTGTGTGTGTGTGTGTCTGAGTTCAGGTGTGTGTGTGTGTGTCTGAGTTCAGGTGTGTGTGTGTGTGTGTCTGAGTTCAGGTGTGTGTGTGTGTGTGTGTCTGAGTTCAGGTGTGTGTGTGTCTGAGTTCAGGTGTGTGTGTGTGTGTCTGAGTTCAGGTGTGTGTGTGTGTGTCTGAGTTCAGGTGTGTGTGTGTGTGTCTGAGTTCAGGTGTGTGTGTGTGTGTGTCTGAGTTCAGGTGTGTGTGTGTGTGTGTCTGAGTTCAGGTGTGTGTGTGTGTGTGTGTGTGTCTGAGTTCAGGTGTGTGTGTGTGTGTGTCTGAGTTCAGGTGTGTGTGTGTGTGTGTGTCTGAGTTCAGGTGTGTGTGTGTGTGTGTGTCTGAGTTCAGGTGTGTGTGTGTGTGTGTGTCTGAGTTCAGGTGTGTGTGTGTGTGTGTCTGAGTTCAGGTGTGTGTGTGTGTGTGTCTGAGTTCAGGTGTGTGTGTGTGTGTGTCTGAGTTCAGGTGTGTGTGTGTGTGTGTCTGAGTTCAGGTGTGTGTGTGTGTGTGTCTGAGTTCAGGTGTGTGTGTGTGTGTGTGTCTGAGTTCAGGTGTGTGTGTGTGTGTGTGTCTGAGTTCAGGTGTGAGTGTGTGTGTGTGTGTCTGAGTTCAGGTGTGTGTGTGTGTGTGTGTCTGAGTTCAGGTGTGAGTGTGTGTGTGTGTGTCTGAGTTCAGGTGTGTGTGTGTGTGTGTGTCTGAGTTCAGGTGTGTGTGTGTGTGTGTGTCTGAGTTCAGGTGTGTGTGTGTGTGTGTGTCTGAGTTCAGGTGTGTGTGTGTGTCTGAGTTCAGGTGTGTGTGTGTGTCTGAGTTCAGGTGTGTGTGTGTGTCTGAGTTCAGGTGTGTGTGTGTGTCTGAGTTCAGGTGTGTGTGTGTGTCTGAGTTCAGGTGTGTGTGTGTGTCTGAGTTCAGGTGTGTGTGTGTGTCTGAGTTCAGGTGTGTGTGTGTGTCTGAGTTCAGGTGTGTGTGTGTGTCTGAGTTCAGGTGTGTGTGTGTGTCTGAGTTCAGGTGTGTGTGTGTGTGTCTGAGTTCAGGTGTGTGTGTGTGTCTGAGTTCAGGTGTGTGTGTGTGTGTCTGAGTTCAGGTGTGTGTGTGTGTGTCTGAGTTCAGGTGTGTGTGTGTGTGTCTGAGTTCAGGTGTGTGTGTGTGTGTCTGAGTTCAGGTGTGTGTGTGTGTGTCTGAGTTCAGGTGTGTGTGTGTGTGTCTGAGTTCAGGTGTGTGTGTGTGTCTGAGTTCAGGTGTGTGTGTGTGTCTGAGTTCAGGTGTGTGTGTGTGTCTGAGTTCAGGTGTGTGTGTGTGTCTGAGTTCAGGTGTGTGTGTGTGTCTGAGTTCAGGTGTGTGTGTGTGTCTGAGTTCAGGTGTGTGTGTGTGTCTGAGTTCAGGTGTGTGTGTGTGTCTGAGTTCAGGTGTGTGTGTGTGTCTGAGTTCAGGTGTGTGTGTGTGTCTGAGTTCAGGTGTGTGTGTGTGTCTGAGTTCAGGTGTGTGTGTGTGTCTGAGTTCAGGTGTGTGTGTGTGTCTGAGTTCAGGTGTGTGTGTGTGTCTGAGTTCAGGTGTGTGTGTGTGTCTGAGTTCAGGTGTGTGTGTGTGTCTGAGTTCAGGTGTGTGTGTGTGTCTGAGTTCAGGTGTGTGTGTGTCTGAGTTCAGGTGTGTGTGTGTCTGAGTTCAGGTGTGTGTGTGTCTGAGTTCAGGTGTGTGTGTGTCTGAGTTCAGGTGTGTGTGTGTCTGAGTTCAGGTGTGTGTGTGTCTGAGTTCAGGTGTGTGTGTGTCTGAGTTCAGGTGTGTGTGTGTCTGAGTTCAGGTGTGTGTGTCTGAGTTCAGGTGTGTGTGTCTGAGTTCAGGTGTGTGTGTCTGAGTTCAGGTGTGTGTGTCTGAGTTCAGGTGTGTGTGTGTCTGAGTTCAGGTGTGTGTGTGTCTGAGTTCAGGTGTGTGTGTGTCTGAGTTCAGGTGTGTGTGTGTCTGAGTTCAGGTGTGTGTGTGTCTGAGTTCAGGTGTGTGTGTGTCTGAGTTCAGGTGTGTGTGTGTCTGAGTTCAGGTGTGTGTGTGTCTGAGTTCAGGTGTGTGTGTGTCTGAGTTCAGGTGTGTGTGTCTGAGTTCAGGTGTGTGTGTGTCTGAGTTCAGGTGTGTGTGTGTCTGAGTTCAGGTGTGTGTGTCTGAGTTCAGGCTTAGGGAGATCCCCAGCAGCAGGAAGGAGAAGATAGAGGGTGTGAATAGAGGATTTGTGAGGGTGTTTTTTATTGAGGGGTAAATAAGTTGTTAGGACAGACGTGCATAAATAACGGTGCAGTGGAGAGGGGGCAGTAACCAAGACTCTACTGTAACTCTCAATGTATTACTTCCTAGTAAAACATTTTATAAATAAAAATAATGAAAATGTACAAGGTTAAACTGCTAAACATACCATGAATCGCTCCCTAGGGTCTTCTCAATCAGCGCTGCTCCCTTCCTCCGTTACACACGAGAACACTGGAAAATAAAGTGATTTATCTTAGTATATTGAATTATTAGGAACATTTCATATAGAGGAAAATCATTAGCAATTAGGAAAAGAAAAATAAAGACGATCACAAATAACATTTTTCTAATATTAAATTTTTTATTATTTTCCCTCAATGGGCCCCTCTTACCACCTTCCCCCCCCCCCCCCTCACTGTGCCTCTCTCTCTCCCCCTCACTGTGCCTCTCTCCCCACCCCTCACTGTGCCTCTCTCCCCCGACCTCACTGTGCCACTCTCTCCCCCCCCTCACTGTGCCTCTCTCCCCCCCTCACTGTGCCCCTCTCTCCCCCCCCTCACTGTGCCTCTCTCTCTCTCTCTCCCCCCCCTCACTGTGCCTCTCTCCCCCCCTCACTGTGCCCCTCTCTCCCCCCTCACTGTGCCTCTCTCTCTCTCCCCCTCACCCCCCCCTCACTGTGCCTCTCCCTCCCTCCCCTCACTGTGCCTCTCTCTCTCCCCCTCACTGTGCCCCTCTCTCTCCCCCTCACTGTGCCCCTCTCTCTCCCCCTCACTGTGCCCCTCTCCCCCCTCACTGTGCCTCTCTCTCTCCCCCCCTCACTGTGCCCCTCTCTCCCCCTCACTGTGCCCCTCTCTCTCCCCCCCCCTCACTGTGCCTCTCTCTCTCCCCCTCACTGTGCCCCTCTCTCTCCCCCTCACTGTGCCCCTCTCTCCCCTCACTGTGCCTCTCTCTCCTCCCCCCCCCTCACTGTGCCTCTCTGCCCCCCCTCACTGTGCCCCACTGCCCCCGTGCCCCTCTGCCCTCCCCCACCGTGCCCCTCTGCCCCCCCCACCGTGCCCCTCTGCCCCCCCCATCGTGCCCATCTGCCCCCCCCCACCATGCCCCTGTGACCACCCCCACCGTGCCCCTCTGACCCCCCCCACCGTGCCCATCTGACCCCCCCACCGTGCCCCTCTGACCCCCCCACCGTGCCACCCTGACCCCCCCACCGCGCCACTCTGACCCCCCCCCACCGCGCCACTCTGACCCCCCCCACCGCGCCTCTCCCCCCCCTCACCGCGCCTCTCCCCCCCTCACCGCGCCTCTCCCCCCTCACCGCGCCTCTCCCCCCCCTCACCGCGCCTCTCCCCCCCCTCACCGCGCCTCTCCCCCCCCTCACCGCGCCTCCCTCCCGCCCCCCTCACCGCGCCTGTCTCCCCCCCCGCCCCCCTCACCGTGCCTGTCTCTCCCCCCCGCCCCCCTCACCGTGCCTGTCTCTCCCCCCCGCCCCCCTCACCGTGCCTGTCTCTCCCCCCCGCCCCCCTCGCCGTCTCTCCCCCCCGCCCCCATCGCCGTGCCTCTCTCCCGCCCCCCTCACCACGCCTGTCTCCCCCCCCGCCCCCCTCACCGTGCCTGTCTCTCCCCCCCGCCCCTCTCACCGTGCCTGTCTCTCCCCCCCGCCCCTCTCACCGTGCCTGTCTCTCCCCCCCGCCCCCATCGCCGTGCCTCTCTCTCCCCCCTCGCCGTGCCTCTCTCCCCCCCTCGCCGTGCCTCTCTCCCCCCCTCGACGTGCCTCTCTCTCGCCCCCTCGCCGTGCCTCTCTCCCTCCTCACTGTGCCCCTCTCCCTCCTCACTGTGCCCCTCTCTCCCCCCCTCTCCCCTCACTGTGCCCCTCTCCCCCCCCCTCGCCGTGCCCCTCTCCCCCCTCACTGTGCCCCTCTCCCTCCTCACTGTGCCCCTCTCTCCCCCCCTCTCCCCCTCACTGTGCCCCTCTCCCCCCCCCTCGCCGTGCCCCTCTCCCCCCCTCCCCTCACTGTGCCCCTCTCCCGCCCCTCCCCCCTTCTCCCACACCGCCCTCTCCCCCCCACTGTGCCCCTCTCCTCCCCCCTCCTCCACCCTCACTGTGCCCCTCCCCCTCACTGTGCCCCTCTCCCCCCTCACTGTGCCCCTCTCCCCCCTCACTGTGCCCCTCTCCCCCCCTCACTGTGCCCCTCTCCCTCCTCACTGTGACCCTCTCCCTCCTCACTGTGACCCTCGCCCCTCACTGTGCCCCTCTCCCCCCCTCGCCCCTCACTGTGCCCCTCTCCCCCCCCCCAACCCCCCCCTCACCGCGCCTCTCCCCCCCCTCACCGCGCCTCCCTCCCGCCCCCCTCACCGCGCCTGTCTCCCCCCCCGCCCCCCTCACCGTGCCTGTCTCTCCCCCCCGCCCCCTCACCGTGCCTGTCTCTCCCCCCCGCCCCCCATCGCCGTGCCTGTCTCTCCCCCCCGCCCCCATCGCCGTGCCTCTCTCCCGCCCCCCTCACCGCGCCTGTCTCCCCCCCGCCCCCCTCACCGTGCCTGTCTCTCCCCCCCGCCCCCCTCACCGTGCCTGTCTCTCCCCCCCGCCCCCCTCACCGTGCCTGTCTCTCCCCCCCGCCCCCCTCGCCGTCTCTCCCCCCCGCCCCCATCGCCGTGCCTCTCTCTCCCCCCCTCGCCGTGCCTCTCTCCCCCCTCGACGTGCCTCTCTCCCCCCCTCGACGTGCCTCTCTCTCGCCCCCTCGCCGTGCCTCTCTCCCTCCTCACTGTGCCCCTCTCCCTCCTCACTGTGCCACTCTCCCCCCCCTCTCCCCCTCACTGTGCCCCTCCCCCCCCTCTCCCCCCCTCGCCCCTCACTGTGCCCCTCTCCCCCCCTCCCCCTCACTGTGCCCCTCTCCCGCCCCTCCCCCCTTCTCCCACACCGCCCTCTCCCCCCCACTGTGCCCCTCTCCTCCCCCCTCCTCACTGTGCCCCTCTCCTCCCCCCTCACTGTGCCCCTCTCCCCCCTCACTGTGCCCCTCTCCCCCCTCACTGTGCCCCTCTCCCCCCCCTCACTGTGCCCCTCTCCCCCCCCTCACTGTGCCCCTCCCCCCCTCACTGTGCCCCTCTCCCCCCCCTCACTGTG
>NC_134494.1:2778707-2828130 GCF_040206685.1 Ascaphus truei
GATCTGTGTATGTATGTGCCTAATTGCCTTCTTTTATTGTTTATACTTACATCCACATGAGAGGCGAACTACAGTGAAGAATCCACCTATCTAAACGAGGAACATCAAGGACGTAGTGAGAAGCAAAGAAAGAAAAAGGACCAGAAAGAAAGAAGCACCACCATCCAGGAGCAAGACTCGAAAGAAAGTAAAAGAAACCTTGATGGGATACAACTTACACAAGGCCGTGTAAGTTATTTATTTATCTATCCATCTAATCCCTGTGATCACACACATATATGCAAGCTCCCCATCCAAGGAGTTTTTTGATCTTTCTCTGAGGGATCAATGGAGGTGTAAACACCACATTGACCGTCAGCGAAAGAAAGCATATTCCCCTCACATTGTGTTCCCCCATCTCTTCTTGTATTCCATAGCTATTTTGCTTGGGACTGCTGTCGCTTCCGGTTTTGCAGTTGCCTGCTGGTGAGCAGTGAGAGCTGTGGGAGGTGTATCTGGAGGGAGTCTCTGACCGTGTTGCTGATTATTACATCATCTGGCTGCGGTGGCTCCAGTGCACCTTGCTGAACCAACGGATACACCAGAGGTGGCACCAACGGGACAGGCTGATACATTCCCTTCACAGCTTCAAGGCGATTGAGTATATCTCATAAATGCTATTATTTTTACTCTGTTTGTGAGTGCGCTTTTTATATTTTACAATCCCATAAATACTGTTTTATACTTTATCACACTAGGAGTGCGCCTGTTTTTTCTTCTTGTTTTCTATACATATACACATATATATATATATCTTTTCCTATTAGTTTTATTATGTCGCAATACTAATATTTGTTTTCTTTTCTTGTAGCTCTAACAGCTGATATGTGTTTATTCAAGTTATTGCCCTTTTAGTTTCAATTCGGGGAGCTTTGTGATTGATTAATTGTTTTCCACCACCCACTTTTCTGGGTATATATATTTCTGTCTCTGTTGTTATTCCAACATCCTTTGAAAAAGTCAGTGTGTCTGACGAAACGCGTTAGGAAGCAGCGCCGACACTACGTCATCAACAAGGGTCGGAAGCAGTGCCAAGCTTCCAGCCCTGCTGCACACAGCCCCAGAATTGGCGCGGTTGATAGCCAGTCTGGTGTTGAGAGACTGACAACCCAGGACTCCTAAGATTACAGGTTTCAACACCATCCATGAGGTCTGAGACCGTGGGACACGAGCGGGCGGCGTTTGCTACATCTGACGCTGCAGGAGATCTTGCCGTGCTGTTCCCGTGGTGGTGATATTATTATCATACATGCCTAATTACATTTTATGTTTGTGAGTGAGCTTGTTTCCTTCTCTATATATTTTTATTAAACTTTTTATACGTTTTTACGCTATGGGTTGTGCGCTTTCTCCTTCTGTCTAATAGATTTTTGTGGAACTGGTTCTTCTGCTGAAAGCTGCCCCACTCCCATTCAAGCGACAACAACTGACTGGACAATCTGATGAGTGGATTAGTATCATCTTTTTATTTTTACGATTCACTGCTTTACCTGTTTTATTTTTGATATAATTTGTTTTTATTTCAAAGTTATCACTTGTCACTTTGGCGCTACTAATCCTTTGGTGTATTACTGTGTATGAACTTTTAAGTGGCAGCCTACTGATAGTGATCAATTATGTTGAAACTGCAATAGAAAGGAAAAGTAGGAGGAATGATTTTATTCTGTCCTCCAGACAGAATGCCAGTCCTGTTATTCAGGTTGAGGATAATATTGATCTTAAAAATCAATTTTTTAAATTGGAACAGCTCATTAAAGACGAGATGAGGCATTGGTGGGATGCATATTCTTTAAATGACTATTTGGATAGGAAAATTGTGCCGAGAGGCTTAAGAATTCTTAAAGCACCCACGTTTGAAACTGATATAAATTGTAATACACAATGGAATGAAACATTAGACAATTGCTCTTTCTCCCTGATGAAACTTCTCATCAAATACCGAGATGAGAAGGTTAAGACTTTAGAAGCCGAAATTGATTCAATTCAGGATCTTTTAAGGCCCTTATCTGTGAGAAATGAGTTTAAAGAACTTGATAATACCACTACAAGAAAAGTGGAGTTATTTGAAAAAGAATTGATTACAAGAAAGGAAAATAAACTTAATAGAGATAAAGATGATTATGAGAAGGAGAATATCAGAAACTGGAAATGCCCCTCTAGTGCTGTGGGAATAACTTACACTAATAAATATAATCATAAACTTAAATACATTTAGAGGTAAGAAGAAATCCACGAGCAACCTAGGAGGTGAATTTAATAAGTTTCTTCCCTCTGAGGCTAAAGGGGGCTCGGTAGTCCTAGGTACATTTAATACATCTAGGCCTACTACTATTGTGGGCAAGCAAGTTTCCCCATCAGGAAGCGGGTTTTCCCCTTTAGAAATAAGAGACCATACCAGGAGATTTAACTGTTCATGAGGATAAAAATAGTGATTCTGATATTACTCCTTCTACTGAATTGGATAGTATTGCTAATGTTGTAAATGATGTTGATTTTTTTAGATCTGACTCCCCGTTTAGGGGAGAGCAAGAGAGGAGAGAAACATTTTCCCCTTTGGGACCAGCAGAACCCAAACACATCTACGCAACAGGGAAAACAAGGATTAGAGGGGTCAGGGCAGGTAGGGCCGTCCAAAGAAAGAAGATTAACAGAAGGAAAATAGATATACCTGAATGTTCAGGTATCTTTAACTTATCCTCATTCTAATTATCTCTATATGAGCAAGCCCTGTTGGAAAAGGGATTATCCTTTTCGCCAAGTACAGGTACTAACCCGTTCAATTTGTTTGTAGACCTTAACTGCTATATCCGTAAACTTACTCTTCAAAGACATTTTAATTTTATTAATAGCAAAAAATTATCCTATACTATGTGTGCTGCATTGACTGATGGGTCTCTCTGTTTAGATGGTGTCAAAGTGTAGAAATAAAATCAATGAGTCAAAGGGTTCAAAGTAACAGGTGAGTTTATCAGCACCATGGCACAATTTGAGAGAAAAGAATTCCAAAAAGGAACTCAGGCCTCTGCCAACATATTGCTTGGTATCACATTTTATACATTTCAAAATGAGTAATACGCCTTTAAGGGGGCTGGCTTAGAGATAAAAAAAATATATGATGACTTATACAAAAAGACATTGATACCTAAATATGCTGCATATGCTATATTCTTATCCCATAATGTGGGCCTCTTAACCTTGTGACATAAGGGAGTTACTGTGTCCAGCCCTGTGTGTTACTGTATCTGTCAGATAACAGAACCTAAAGTCAGCAGAAATATCTAAGACAGGAAAAACCTCTTACGAATTAATTTTCAATTCTTGCATGCCTTGTAGGAATTACACAAGGGTGGGTTACATTCAGAAGCGATACTCTGCAGAATCAAACATTCACAGTTCATACACGAATGAAACAAATAAGCATACATACAAGCAAACACTCAAAATGGCGGTTAGGCCAAAATGGAGGTGATGATAGCCACCCACATTATCTCAATCTTCACAATGGTATATCTCAACAATTGACAGACAACAGGACCTTGACACAAGCAGTGGTTGATACATTGGATGATTGTGATCTTACAATACATCCAATAGATTCTACCTATTTCTCTCAGGTGAGTGATTTGGCTGTCACGCACTCGCCGTACAGACCGCAATCTCTCTTCTTTCCTTACCAGTCGAAGGGAGGTTATGTTGATTCCTTTTACAAACTGGTCCTGCGGGACTTTGAGAGCCTGTATTCAGGACCCTTTAGGATTCGACATAATCTCTCTAAGCCAGAACGAGAGGCCTTAGAAGCTCTCAAGAATAATGAGAGTATCATCAGACAGGCGGATAAGGGGGGGGGGGGCACTGTCGTCCAGGACAAAGACGCCTACCTACGTGAGGCATCCAGACTCCTGGGGGACACTGCCTCCTACACCACCCTCTCTGTTGATCCCACTTCCAGATACCAGATTGAGCTTTAAGATCTGTTAGACAGAGCCAGTACAGATGGCATACTCACTAGATCAGAATATCGATTTTTGTTTAATGATCATCCGCTTATAGCTGTGTTTTACCATCTGCCAAAGCTTCACAAGACTCTAATCGATCCCCCTGGTAGGCCTATTGTCTCGGGGGTGGACTCAATGACGACGAGCCTGTCCCAGTATGTTGATTATTATCTTCAACCTATTGTGACCACACATAGGTCTCATATTAGGGACACGCTTCATGTCACTGACACCATCTCCGGGATAAAATGGAAGGCCACCATTTTGTGGGCTACGTGTGACGTATCATCTTTATACACGTCCATAGTGCACTCCAGGGGGATCCATGCAGTGAGCTTTTGGCTAAATCAGGTTGCCACCATCCCTTCGAATCAAAAAACATTTTTATTGGAAAGTATTAATTTTATTTTAACACATAATTATTTTTTATTCGAAGACAATTATTATTATTTTCAGACGTGTGGAACGGCCATGGGTACGAGATTCGCCCCTAGTTATTCCAACCTGTAGATGGGCTATTGGGAGGAGTTGGCCGTGTGGCAGAATGTGGGGCTGGGGGCGGGTCTCGTATACTATGGCCGTTTCATAGATGACCTTATATTTATTTGGGATGGTGAAGAGGATGATTTCAGAACTATTATAAGATCATTTGATGAAAATTATTTAGGGCTTAAGTTTACTTTTGACATTCATGCCAATTCTGTGGTATTTTTAGATCTGGTATTGGAGGTGGATGAAGATGCTAATTTACTAACTAAAACACACTTCAAGGCTTTAAGTGTTAATAACTACGTTCATGCGGAGAGCAATCATGCCTCACGTTGGCTAAATAACATCCCACTGGGCCAATTTCATCGAATGAAGAGAAATTGCACGAAGGACGGCGACTTCGTGACCCAATCACAGCTACTTGAGTTGAAATTCAGGGACAAGGAATTTGATACTCAACTCGTCAAACAATCTTTTGACAGAGTTGCTGCTCTAGACAGATCCTCTCTTCTGGAACAATCCAGAAATAAGAGGATAAATAATATGAAGCATTATACAAGACATACCCCAGATACATCTATGTCCCTGAGATTTATAACAGGTTATAATCAATCCGCAAATACTATTGGCAGAATTTTAAATAAGCATTGGGATATCTTAAAATGTGACCCCCATTTGGGGCCACATCTACTCGATAAAGCGTCAATAGTGTTTAGGAAAGCAAGAAATATGAAAAATATTCTGGCACCTACTAAAATCAACAATAATCATCTATCTGCTTTGTCTCACTTGAGACCTGCTGGTAACCATAGGTGTGGCAGAACACGCTGCATCACCTGTAGTCATCTGTCAACATCTGATCAGTTTGTCTCCTTTGTCAAGGGCAATACACATAGTGTTTTAGGATCTATTACATGTATAAGCATGTACATTATATACATGCTGACGTGTGGTTGCGGCAAACAATATGTGGGCCGCACCATGCGTCCCTTGAGTGCTCGGTTCTTGGAGCATCGAAGAAGTATAGTTAACGGCGTTAGCAGCCATGGGATCTATAGATACTTTGAAATGGTTCACAATAAAGATCCAAAAACGTTAAAAATTATAGGATTGGAGTATATATCTCCTCTTACTTTAGGGGGTGATCGGTTCAAAAAGTTGTGTAGACGTGAGACTTATTGGATCTACCAGCTCGCGACACTAGCGCCTGGTGGATTTAATGAGTCCATTGACACAAGCACTATTGTTTAATATTGGTTTCTTTTCCAATCTGCTTATGGGTTAATATCTTTTTGTTTTTGGCTCTGTTGCTCCCTGGTGGAGCTTCCTCCTCTTTTGCTATATTGATATTTTACAGTGACAATTAAGGCTGAGCTGGAGAAGTAGGCACGGATGTTATTGTCTGTGCAAGTATTAGAAATATACATGATTATTTTTGATGTGCTAGTATTGATACCTCTCCCTCTGGGGCTATTGCTTGGCAAAATTTTTCACTAATAATATGTACTAAACAATGTTGCATTGTTTATACTATTCAGTTTGTAATTCCTGCATTTGTTATATTATTTTGTTATGGCTATTTAAACTGAAGGTAATACTCTTTCCCTTTAGTTTTATTATGTCGCAATACAATAATAAAAAAATACAATTTAAAATAGTTTTATTATGTCACAATACAATAAATAAAAAAATACAATTTAAAATAGTTTTATTATGTCGCAATACAATAAATAAAATAAAAATTTGTTTTCTTTTCTTGTAGCTCTAACAGCTGATATGTGTTTATTCAAGTTATTGCCCTTTTAGTTTCAATTGGGGGAGCTTTGTGATTGATTAATTGTTTTCCACCACCCACTTTTCTGGGTATATATATATTTCTGTCTCTGTTGTTATTCCAACATCCTTTGAAAAAGTCAGTGTGTCTGACGAAACGCGTCAGGAAGCAGAGCCGACACTACGTCATCAACAAGGGTCGGAAGCAGTGGCAAGTTCCAGCCCTGCTGCACACAGCCCCAGAATTGGCGCGGTTGATAGCCAGTCTGGTGTTGAGAGACTGACAACTCAGGACTCCTAAGGTTACAGGTTTCAACACCATCCATGAGGTCTGAGACCGTGGGACACGAGCGGGCGGCGTTTTCTACATCTGACGCTGCAGGAGATCTTACCGTGCTGTTCCCGTGGTTGTGATATCATTATCATACATGCCTAATTACATTTTATGTTTGTGAGTGAGCTTGTTTCCCTCTCTATATATTTTTATTAAACTTTTTATACGTTTTTACGCTATAGGTTGTGCGCTTTCTCCTTCTGTCTAATTATATATATATATATATATATATATATATACATGTAGAGGTATCAGTACCGTGTTAGCCGAGCTTCAATAATCAAAAAATAAATAGATGATACCGTTCTGTGGCTAACGAAATGCTTTTATTTGTGCGAGCTTTCGAGATACACTGATCTCTTCTTCCGGCGATGTTACAATGAATATATACAGTGTTCGACAAATCACCCAAAAATCTACTCGCCCAACCAAAAAATCTACTCGCCACCTAGTCCCGCCCCCAACCCCGCCCCTAGTCCCGCCCCCAAGCCCGCCCCTAGTCCCGCCCCCAACCCCACTTTAAAATAAAATATATAAATAAAATACATTTAATAAATTCCTAGTCAGAACAACATTCGTTTTTGACATAAATGTATTTATTGTATTACATTATACTACATTTAGTCCTTGTTACGTGTGTGTGTGTGTGTGTGTGTGTGTGTGTGTGTGTGTGTGTGTGTGTGTGTGTGTGTGTGTGTGTGTGTGTGTGTGTGTGTGTGATCTAGAAATAATAGCCAGGTGTGAATGACTAGTTTCCTGAACCCCTTAACCAGTGTCTGGACGTCCCCGCTTCACAATATCTAAAGCAGCAATCCCGCCTGGGATCTTACCTGATCCGCAGTCCCTCTATGTCCAGATACCTTCCTTCCCGCAATCTTATACATTGAAGGGGAGGTGTTCCTTACCTGTCTTCTGGGTTAGAGGGGGTTCCGATGGTTCCTGTGTGAAGCTTGAGTCAGATCTGGAAGAAAGCAGTATAAGTTATTTCGGTGTAGTATAGGGCAGTTAAGATATACAAGGTAAATAAGATATCCAGATCCAGAGTGAGAGAGTGCGGGTGAGAGCCAGAGAGAGTGTGGGTGAGAGGGGAGAGAGACAGGGAGGGGAGAGGGAGATAGGGGGGGACTGACTGATGGGGGGAACTGGGTGAGGAGATGGTGACTTACTGGGTGACTTTGACTGACTAGGTGGGGGGGGTGACTGGGGGGTACCTCTGGTGTCCCACACACACTCCCATATATACACACTCCCATACACACACACACACACTCCCATATACACACACACACTCCCATATACACACACACACACACACACACTCAATCCCATATATATATATACACACACACACACACTCCCATATATATGCACACACACACTCCCATATATATGCACACACACACACTGCCATACACACACACACACTCACTCCCATACACACACACTCCCATATACACACTCACTCCGATATACACACACACTCACTCTCATATACACACAAACTCACTCCCATATATACACACACACACACACACACACTCCCATATACACACACACACTCACTCCCATATATACACACACTCCCATATATACACACACTCCCATATATACACACACACTCACTCCCATATACACACACTCCCATATACACACACACACCCATATAAACACACACTCACTCCCATACACACACACTCACTCCCATATACGCACACACACACTCACTCCCATACACACACACACTCCCATATACACACACATACTCCCATATACACACACACTCCCATACACACACACACACACACTCCCATATACACACACTCACACTCCCATATATACACACATACAAACACTCCCATATACACACACACACACTCCCATATACACACACACACACACACCCATATACACATACACACACACCCATATACACATACACACACACACCCATATACACACACACACCCATATACACACATACACACACACACATTCTCTCCCATATATATGCACACACACACACACACTCTCTCACTCTACACACGGGGGAGGTCGGAAGAGAGGAAAGCCCACGACCAGCACCACCCCGCTACCCCCCCCCCCTGCGGGGGCATGAAGATATTGGGCGGACAGGCCGGCATTCCCCCCCTCCCCCCATACCTCACTCAGCGCAGTGGAAGCTTGGGAGAGGCAGGTTGGGTTGGAGGCACGTGGCGAGGTGTTCCCCAGCGGGTGCCCCAGGGGACAATCAGCCCCACCGTGGCCACCACTGCCCTGCTCCCCTCGCCGGCATGTCCCGCAGTGCGAGGCCAAGCAGCTTTGCAGGCTGCTTCCCCCCAGCCCGCAGCGGCATGAAGCTCGTGGGGGGGGCAGGCCAACATCCCCTCCCCACCTCATGCGGCGGCTGCGCCGTCATGAAGATAGCTTGCGGGCATTTTTTAAGTTTTGGGGAGACAGGTGGGAGGGAGGCACGTGGCGAGGGCACCCCTCGTACGCCAACCGGGCTGCAGCAGTGGGGACCTCCCGCCCCGGGCAGCGATCGGTGGATCGAGGGAAGGGGACGGGACAGGAGCAGGGGAAGGGAGCAGGGGACAGGAGCGCTAACGCGGAGGCGCAGAGGGCAGGAGCAGAGGGCCGCGGTGGGGAGTAGGGAGTCATGTGGGGACCAGGGAGATCGCAGGGAAGGAGCAGAGGGGCCGCAGCATGGAGAGATTGGAGAGTACTTACCCTCCAACAGAGCTCCTGCAAGAAAGAATGGCCGCTCGTTGGGGGCGGGCTCATATAGAGCCTTGCCGCGCGCCCACAAAGCCTGGGAGTGCGCGCCAATCAGTTGTCAGGTAGGGGGAGTTTTTTTTTTTTCAGCGGAGCAGGGAAAATTTCAGCGCGAAATTTATAAAAACAAACACGTGTGCTGCTTGGGCCAATATTGACTCGCCCGGAGGTTAAATCCACTCGCCTCGGGCATGTAAATGTATAGCATTGTCGAACACTGTAATATATATATATATATATATATACTGTATATATATATATATATATATAAACACACAAAAAAGGAAGTTGCTCAACACCTAATATTAAAGGTTAAATCAAGCCCCCAGATTAATACTGACTATAGGGGTAAAATAAAATATAAACCCCAAATTAAATCAGTTAGAAAAGTTATAGAGCTTGTTGGTGCTAGGGGATAATAACAACTATATAGAACACACAAATGAAAAGGACAAAGACAACCCCCTTATTAGCACTCTAAATTACACCTAAAGAAAATCTACTAATAAAGATTATATTGCAAGAACCAGATGCACTGCAGAGTCAGAAAAATGAACAAGTTTTTATTGGAATAACAGCAAGACACACTAACTTAAAAACATGAATATACTAAAGACAGCCTAACAAAATATATGTATCAAAAATATATTGGATAAAAGGGGGACTGTTAATCTAGTGAATGAATTCTGTTTTACCTCAAAAAAACTAAAATGTGTCTAAATGAATATAAATTGTAACACAGAAGTAGTTTAATATAACCCTTGGAGGTAATACAAAATATTATAAATCCCTACTGGCATGAATGCCTAATAGAGAGATATATGATGGATTGTGGCATGGAGGGAAAGTATATGATCAATGACCCAGTATACAGCCAGGAAAAATAATATATTACCAAAAATAAAGGGGGAAGAAAAAAGCAAACAGGGAAAAAAATGATATAAAAATAATAATCATACCCTGCCTAGCAATTCCCAAAAAAAAGAAAACAATGAGAACTGATGCAGCAAACAAAAAAAATAAAAAATAAATTATACCTATTAATGACATGCTAACAAACAGAGTCACACAAATGGAAAATACAGCAGTGCATAGCACTGCAAGGACAAGTAATGCCCAGACAGCAAAGAGAATTAATACTCAGCTGTAGCAGGGTTGCGTGAGGCATGTGTCCATCAGATTGTAGAAGGTTTGTTCCAATGTTTGTGCATAGCAAAAATAAAGACAATCAAAAAATGCTGCAACAGATCCTTCACAAGTCCATCCAAATAAAGATTACATGGGGGCTGTCAGAGAGTAAACACTCAGAGTGTGAGCATTACTTGTCCTTGCAGTGCTATGCACTGCTGTATGGTGGGGGGGTCAGAGGGGCACGGTGGGGTTGGTCACAGGGGCACGGTGGGGGGGGGGGCAGATGGGCACGGTGGGGGGGGGCAGAGGGGCACGGTGGGGGAGGGCAGAGGGGCACGGGGGGCAGTGGGGCACAGTGAGGGGGGGGAGGAGAGAGAGGCACAGTGAGGGGGGAGAGAGAGGGGCACAGTGAGGGGGGAGAGAGAGGGGCACAGTGAGGGGGAGAGAGAGGGGCACAGTGAGGGGGGAGAGAGAGGGGCACAGTGAGGGGGAGAGAGAGGGGCACAGTGAGGGGGAGAGAGAGAGGCACAGTGAGGGGGGAGAGGGGCACAGTGAGGGGGAGTGAGAGGGGCACAGTGAGGGGGAGAGAGAGGGGCACAGTGAGGGGGAGAGAGAGAGGCACAGTGAGGGGAGGGAGGGAGAGGCACAGTGAGGGGGGGAGAGGCACAGTGAGGGGGAGAGAGAGAGAGAGAGGGGCACAGTGAGGGGGGGGGAGAGAGGCACAGTGAGGGGGGGGGAGAGAGGCACAGTGAGGGGGAGAGAGAGAGAGAGAGAGAGAGGCACAGTGAGGGGGGGGGGAAGGTGGGCAGAGGGGCCCATTGAGGGAAAATAATAAAAAATTTAATATTAGAAAAATGTTATTTGTGATTGTCTTTATTTTTCTTTTCCTAATTGCTAATGATTTTCCTCTATATGAAATGTTCCTAATAATTCAATATACTAAGATAAATCACTTTATTTTCCAGTGTTCTCGTGTGTAACGGAGGAAGGGAGCAGCGCTGATTGAGAAGACCCTAGGGAGCGCTTCATGGTATGTTTATCAGTTTAACCTTGTACATTTTCATTATTTTTATTTATAAAATGTTTTACTAGGAAGTAATACATTGAGAGTTACAGTAGAGTCTTGGTTACTGCCCCCTCTCCACTGCACCGTTATTTATGCACGTCTGTCCCAACAACTTATTTACCCCTCAATAAAAAACACCCACACAAATCCTCTATTCACACCCTCTATCTTCTCCTTCCTGCTGCTGGGGATCTCCCCTAAGCCTGAACTCAGACACACACACCTGAACTCAGACACACACACCTGAACTCAGACACACACACCTGAACTCAGACACACTCACCTGAACTCAGACACACACACCTGAACTCAGACACACACACCTGAACTCAGACACACACACCTGAACTCAGACACACACACCTGAACTCACCCATGCATCCCTGCCATCTCTTCCCCTGTAAATGGTGTTAACCTTCTGATCTAATACACACTAACCTTAAAACTCACCCACAAGTTAAGCATCCCAACAGCCTGCGCTCATGGTTACTATCCCACACTCGCCCACTCCTACCACCCATTGTGGCCAAGCACTGCCACACACAGCACTTATTCCCTCACCTGCTGTCTCTGTAAGTCTCCCATCAAACATCTTAGATTGTAAGCTCTTCGGGGCAGGGATTTCCTTTCCTATTGTCTGATTTTGCTGCACTTACTGTATTATTATTCCCTGTACTGTATTATTGTAATTCCCTGTACTGTATTCTTTGTGAAGCGCTGAGTACACGTTTGGCGCTATGTAAATAAAGACATACAATACAATGTCCTGGGCACAGAGTTATGATATAAAAACAGAAAACAGACTGGCCGGCGCTTCCTAATGGGGTACTACAGCATCACCTAGTGGTGAAAGAAAATATAGGACATATAAAAGCTAATGCTGGATAGAAATTGCAAAGTGTCTCTATATAATAATGAGATCACACTGAGAAGCTGAAATAGCAGAAGAAATAGATAAATAAGTCAGGAGACCACTCAACCTCATACAGGAAAAAGCCAGGTTCCTCCAGAGATACAGAAGCACAAGGGGTGAGGGAGTGTCTCTGACGTTCGCAGTTTTGAGCAGCAGCTTCTTGTTGTTGGATACTGCAGCGTAGCCAGGCTCGGTAGATAGGGTAGAATAGTGTGGGGAGGGAGAACAAGAAGGGGCTCATAGTGTAGTATATTTGAAAACAGTTTTAATAAACAATACACATATAAAAGCCCCCCTGAGGGCGTACTCACAATTGGCACTGCCACTCAGGGCATATAAAGGTATCTTTGCAGCAATAAGCTGCTCGGTGCGCGTCTGGTCCGTTTCGGTTTTCCGTTAGCGATCCCCACAAGCGGCCCTGGGGTTCTCGTCTGACATCACTTTCCAGGTGTACAGAGTTGTTCCTCCTCCTCTCCCACTCAATGTGTTTCGCAAGATCAATAATTACTTGCTTCGTCAGGAGTGTCAGAGTTATGATGACAAATGCATTGTTACATTAAGAGAACAGGGTTATACAGTATATATATATATAAAGACTTTACATTACGTTAGGTGAACAGGCAGTGGAGGTGTCATGGGAGACCAGTACTTTTACCACCAGGGATCACCAGACAGATACACAGCAAATACACAATATACACTCACTGTCGGGGGGGAAGTCTCTAGCCTCAACTAGGTGCAGGAGCCTGCTTCAGTTGGCTTTTCCTGTCCGCTTCTTGTCCCAGGCTTCTCAGTGCTATCCGGCACAAAGCACTTTTGAATCTCCCGCTCAGCTGTGCCTCCGATCAGCTCCCCACGCGGTCTCCACTGGTCGGGCTTCTCCGGCGCTCCTCTGCTGAGCGCGGTGCTTGTGTATGCTCTCTTACACAATGCACTTTCGAAAAGCCCGTCAGCGTGTCTCCTATCGCCTCCACACTTAGGCTGAGTCCCCGCTGGTGCTGACCGCGTTTGTCGCGGTTACCTCTTTGAATCTTCATCCTCCCGTCCACGCGGCACGCACACGCTCTCCCAAGCTCGTGCTGGGGAAGACAAGGGAAAGAGTCTTTTGAGCGCAGAGCAGGGTCACATGACCCTGCTCTGACCAATGGGGGGAGAGGCAGTGTAGGCAGAGAGTGAGAGAAGAGGGGGTGGGTAGAGTGGAAGGGGGAGAAGGTCTGAGCGGAGAGAGTTGGGGGGGGGAAGCAAGGGGGGAGAGAGAAAATACGGGGACACAGAGACTCGCACACACAGCCCCGATCCAGCAAATGACACGCCCCTCCCTTAATAGCCATGCTCCCCTGCTCTAAATTTTTTGCCGGACAGCTGATTGCTCGTGCTTGGAGAGCTGGTGACGTCACCGCTCTCAATCATGAGCGAGCTCAGCGGCAGCATGGCCGTAGCCTTAGTCTGGTTCTCTGTCCTGGCCGCGCTCCTTACATCGCCCCCGCTGGCTATGCTCAACATGGAGCAATCACAGCGCAGATCATGACCGGGCAGCCAATAATAGGTGGGGGCTCGCCCGGCTGCACCAATGGGAGGAGGGTGCCGGTTTAGCTGCCCAGGGCCGCCTCCGGATGACAGAGAGGCTGGGCAGCGGCAGATTTGAATGCTTCCAATTGGAATTGCACTGCGTGACTCGGCCCCGGCAGCGGTTTCCCCTGGCCAGCCCCAAATCACCTGCTGGGACGGCGCCTGCAGGTCTGCGGGGAACAAAGGGTCTCCACGCTACGAGCCCGTCCCCGGACTGGATAGCCAGACCTTTCCTGCCCACCATTTGCCCTGAACTGGTATTCCTATGTAAGCAGCACAGGTAATTGGATTACTGTGTCTGCTAGCAAAGGAATCATTACACATCACCTATTACACGCTGGCTGCCTTTCCTAACTGCATGGGGAACAGGCTACACTTAAACATGGGGAATACATTTTCTTTTACAGGGAATAAAGTGTGTTTATGAACATTTACATTCATTACATTCCCTGTTTATACAGTTTACCCCTTCCAGATATTAGACCGTGATTTAGATCTTTTCTGGAAGGGGTTACACAAAGCATATCATACATTGGGAAAGCGCTCCTTTGCCCTTTTTTCCACGTCCAATAAATAATTTATTATGGGATACGCACCTTCCTCTCTACTCTTTTCTGGATACTTATAGTAGTGCTCTGCCAGTTCTCTTCCTCTCTATCAGTTTACCCTTCGGACGGGCGCACACCTGGGGACCTTTTACCTGTGGATCGCATGGACGTTGCAGCACTCGGAGTGAGTTAACCGCTTGCTACATGTTTTCCTGCTCAGGACTTTATTCTGACACTTGGTACATCATAGGGTGTGATTATGCTCATCGCTCCTCACTTATTAGTGAGCTCATTATCCGGGATTTGCAACCCAGTACCTGTGTTCTATCAAGTTTATATTTAGGGGTCCCACCACGATTATCTAGTTATTCATTCATTTACCTATCTCACTGTTGTGGTCTTTAGCATTACGCATTCATATGGTCTATTGGCCAAAATAAGCCTCGCAGAGGTGGCCATTTCACATGGTATTGGGGTAGCCAGTCGGGCTTAACCTTTATTATGGGAGGTTGGCTACCCCTACTGTCACATCTCCCCCTTCAAGAAGAAGACTGTGCCAGTCACCCCATTAGGTGACTTCCCAAGCGTGAAGACCCTGGAAGCCCACTTGTCGGAGGTGGGATCGTGCTGCCGTAATGTCCATCGGCGTTGCCATGCTCACTGCCCTTCTTGTACTGGATGGTAATGTCAAATTCCTGAAGGGCAAGGCTCCAGCGAAGCAACTTCCCATTCTTCCTCGACACCCGCTGCAACCAGCTCAAGGGGTTGTGATCCGTAATTACGATGAAGTGCCTCCCATACACGTAGTGCTGCTTCTTTCTCAGAGCCCAAACTATGGCCAGGCACTCCATCTCGATCGTGGCGTAGGCGGCCTCCCTAGGTAACAGCTTGCGTCTCAGGTAGACGATCGAATGCTCACTGCCATCCTCGCCCACCTGGCTTAGCACAGCACCGATACCAAAGTTCATCGGTCTGTACTAGGAACCGCTTACTGTAATCAGGAGCCGCCAGGATCGGAGTGCTGGCCAGAGCATCCTTCATAGCCTGGAAGGCCGTCTCACACTCGAGAGACCAGGCTACCAGCACTGGAAGCCGCTTCTTGGTTAAGTCAGGGGCTTGACCAGGGCGCAATACTGTTGCACAAACTTTCTATAGAAGCCGGCGGTACCTAGGAAAGCGAGGGCCCGCTTCTGAGTGCGGGGGACCGGCCAGTCCACTATTGCCTCCACTTTGGCGGGCTCAGGCTTGAGGTGCCCTCCCTTTACCCAGTGGCCGAGGTACGATACCTCTGCCATGCTAAATTGGCATTTGGATGGCTTTAGTGTAAGCACAGCCTCCCTGATCGTATCTAGGACTGCCGCTACATGAACCAGATGAGTGTCCCAGTCGTTAATAAACACCGCTATGCCATCTAGATAAGCCTTAGCATAGTCTTGCATCCCTTCGAGCAACCGGTTGATCAGGTGCTGGAAAGTGGCCGGCGCATTCTTCATCCTGAATGGCAAGACCAAAAACTCTTACAAGCCACTTGGGGTGATGAAAGCCAACTTTTCCCGGGTCAACAGGATCTGCCAGTACTCTCTGGACAGATCCATGGTGGTCACATACCTGGCCCCGGCGAGCTTGTTTAAGGGCTCATTCATCTGGGGCATGGGATAGGCATCCGCCATGGTCTGAGCATTGAGCTGCCGGTAGTCCACACAGAACAGAGTGGTGCCATCTTTCTTGGGCACCAAGACTACCGGTGAAGCACAAGAAATCTGACACCGTGCAATTACCCCTAGGGCCAGCATCTCCTCAGCCTCTTCCTCAATGCTCCGCTTCACCTCCGCAGAGACCCTGTACACATTCTTGGAGAGGGGCCGCTGATCCCCGATGTTGACCAGGTGATCAGTTAGATGGGTCCCGCCCGGCTTATCCGTGAGCAGGGCCCGGTATCTCCCTAACATCTCTCGCGCCTGCTCCCAATGGGGAGCCGCAAGGTGGGGATCGATCCCTCCCTGCTCCACTGAGCCTCCCTGCTGGGCTTTTCCCAGGTGATCGGGCAGAGCCTGGCTCGCCGGATCCCCCAGCAGCGGGCTACACACAGCCAACGCCTCCGGCCCACTCTTATGGTACTTTTTGAGCATATTTATGTGGTATGTCCTGTGGCTACCTGTCTCTGGATCTAGGATTACCACATAGTTGCACTCATTCATCTGCCGGGTAACTGTGTACGGGCCGGCCCAGGCAGAAAGTAGTTTGTTCTGCTGAGTGGGCTTTAGAACAAGCACTTTCTGCCCAGGGATGAACTCTCTACTACCGACATTATGATCATACCACCACTTTTGCCTGGTCTGAGCTGCCTTGAGGTTAGGCTGTGCCAACCCCATGAGTTCCTCTAACCAGTCCCTGAGCCCCACCACATAAATAGCACCGAGGCATCAGTATTGGTGTATCCCCCTCCCAGCTCTCACGAAACGGATCGAGCGGTCCCCGGACACTACGCCCATACAGAAGCTCAAGGGGGGAAACCAGTAGACTCTTGCTGTACCTGTAGGTATGCAAACAGCAGGTGCTGCAAGCGAGCTTCCCAGTCTCCCCCCTTGGCTTTCCACAAATGCTCGCAGCATTTGCTTCATGGTCACATTGAACCGCTCACACAATCCGTTCGTTTGGGGATGGTAGGGGCCTGTGCGGAGAGATGCGACTCCGCTCGTAGCCCAGAGACATTGGAGCAGTTCGGACATGAACTGCGCCCCCTGATCGGTTAGGATCTTGCTCGGGAAACCTACCCTAGTGAAGAGCCCAATTAAGGTCTCCTCCACCTTACGCGCTTCAATCGAGGACAGAGCTACCGCCTCAGGATTCCGGGTGACGAAATCGACCACTGTGAGGATTTAGCGCTGCCCCGAGTGACTAGGGATCATGAGCGGACCCACTATGTCTACCGCTACGTGCTGGAAGGGCTCATCGATCACCGGTAGCGGTCTCGGGGGAGCCTTCGCACGGTCACCCGACTTGCCTACTCGCTGGCAGACATCACAGGTGCAGCAGAACGCAGATACTTCCTGTGATGCCCCTGGCTAGTAGAAAGTCTGCAGTTGCCGGGCTCTGGTGAGAGTGACCACCTGATGCCGCGCCAGCGGGATCACATGGGTTACCTGCAACAACTGTTCCCTATACTTCCTGGAAACCACTAGCTGTTGCCTGCCTGTCTCTGGTCTGACCGGAGCACCCGGGGTTTGTTCCCAGTTTAAGAGCCCACGGTGCCACATACATCCCCATAAAAGGCAGCCTCAGCCGCCCCAAGTCTCATGCCCTCCAGATCTGGGTCCTTCTGCACCGCCTTCCTGAACTGGCTCGTCTCTGGTCAGGCACCCTCAGTGATAGTCAAGGAAATGTTGGGTCAGGTCAAAGGTCTGGCTTGTGCTGGCTTACCTGCCTGGTCTCCACCGGGACATAAGCACCTGTTGGCTCCAAAAGCTGGGGAGCGAGGATCAAGGGGGTGGACGGCGGTGCCAAAGGCACCTCCCCCATGGCAACTGCCCACTTTTGCTCTGGGCGACCGCAGCCATTGGAGCATCTTCCTCCACGTAGGGGCAAATGAAGCGCCCCAAGTCGTTGCCCAGAAGGGTGTCTGTGTCCAAGCCTGGCAACACCCAGACATCCCGGACTCCTCGACCGGTATCGCAGTCGAGGAACACCCGTGCAACTTGTAGGGACTTGGTGGCTCCGTCTGGCATTCTCACCTGCATCCCCGTCCCTGGGAACAGGTTCTCTGGGCTGACCATATCAGGTCGCACCAGAGTTACCGTAGCAACGGTGTCCATCAGGTCGGCCACCTGCTGATTGTCTATGGTCACCGGACGCAAATTTCTTTGGCGGACAGCGTTAGCCTCCAGCCCCATGGCTGCAGCACGATGTCCCTCTGGATCTGCTTCCACGCCACATGTATGTAAGTCTGAACATCACCCTCCAAGAGTAGGCGAACGTATAAGGCTGACAGAGCAATATCTGTAAGTTTTATTATATTCACACCAGGGAATTTGTGCACCCACGTAGTAAGGTAACTACTGTATGATACTGGCTTTAGCCAGCTTTTAATTATACTGCTCACAAAAGCATATGCTTTTATTTAACCCCTTCAGGGCTCTCACATTTTTTCACCAGTCCATAGGACAATAATTACATATATTCAGTGTAGGTACCTGCAATCGGTTATGTCTTGACAGGGCTGCATGCTTATGATGCTTTGGCCAAAGGGTTTAACTAAATAACCCTTATTCATGAGATTACTGTTTTATTTTAGCTTAATTGGTAGGAGCGCAGGAATCGTTGTTTTTGTTTTTTCTATATGTAGAGCCGATCTTTTTACCAGCAGCAAACGTCTATAGGGAGGAGCGCCGTATTATGTACTGTCCATCCTGGATCAAGTCGGCTAACTAAGGGCCGTTCTATACTGTGTGCGTGTGTGTGTGTCTGTGTGTGAGGGCCGTTCTATACTGTGTGCGTGTGTGTGTGTCTGTGTGTGAGGGCCGTTCTATACTGTGTGCGTGTGTGTGTGTGTGTGTCTGTGTGTGTGAGGGCCGTTCTATACTGTGTGCGTGTGTGTGTCTGTGTGTGAGGGCCGTTCTATACTGTGTGCGTGTGTGTGTCTGTGTGTGAGGGCCGTTCTATACTGTGTGCGTGTGTGTGTGTGTCTGTGTGTGAGGGCCGTTCTATACTGTGTGCGTGTGTGTGTCTGTGTGTGAGGACCGTTCTATACTGTGTGCGTGTGTGTGTGTGTCTGTGTGTGAGGGCCGTTCTATACTGTGTTCGTGTGTGTGTGTCTGTGTGTGAGGGCCGTTCTATACTGTGTGCGTGTGTGTGTGTGTCTGTGTGTGAGGGCCGTTCTATACTGTGTGCGTGTGTGTGTGTGTCTGTGTGTGAGGGCCGTTCTATACTGTGTGCGTGTGTGTCTGTGTGTGAGGGCCGTTCTATACTGTGTGCGTGTGTGTGTGTGTCTGTGTGTGAGGGCCATTCTATACGGTGTGCGTGTGTGTGTGTCTGTGGTTTTAGGTCCGGGGACCCCCTGCTCCCCGAGATACAGGCCCCTTTAGGGGGTGCCGGTATCCCTCTGCTTGCTTTACAGGCCGCGGTCACGTGATCGGGACCTTTAAATGCAGAGGGATACCGGCACCTCATAAACGGGGCTGTATCTCGGGAAGCAGGGTGTCCCCCGACCTGTAACCAATGCGGTTCAGCTCCGGAGACCCCCTGCACATCTACACTATAAATAAAAATGTATTTCAAATGTATTTATTTATATTCATTTATTTATTTAGATTTATTTATTTTTTGGGCGGCTGCTGTGTGTGAGTTTTTTTTATTGTGGGTAGCGGGGGTGGGTGAAGGGGGTATTAGCCCAAACGGTGGTTGTTCAGGGCTTGCGGAGGGTAGCGGGAGGGGTTAACCCCTTCATGACCATAGCGGTATTAACTGCTACGGTCGTGAAGGGGTTAAGTGCACCCGCAACCCCCCCGCAAGTCCTAAACTCACAGCAAGGGCCAAATACCCCCTTCACCCACCCCCGCTACCCACAATAAAGCGGGCACGGTGGGTTAACCCCTTCATTGCCTTAGCGGCTATACGCTATGGTAATGAAGCAGCATTTCTGTATTTTTAATAATATTGTGCAGGAGCAGGGGGTCCCCTGAGCATTCATTTCTGGCTCAGGGAACCCACTGCTCACTGTACAATATTATTAAAATACAGAAATGCTGCTTCGTTACCATAGCACATAGCCGCTAAGGTAAAGAACGATTCTTTATTGATGTGTGTGTTTTATTTATACTGTACATGTGCAGAGGGTCTCCGGAGCAGAACCGCTGTGGTTTTAGGTCCGGGGACCCCCTGCTCCACGAGATAAAGGCCCCTTTAGGTGGTGCCGGTATCCCTCTGCTTGCTTTACAGGCCGCGGTCACGTGATCGGGACCTTTAAACGCAGAGGGATACCGGCACCTCATAAAGGGGGCTGTATCTCGGGGGGCAGGGGGTCCCCTGACCTGAAACCAATGCGGTTCAGCTCCGGAGACCCCCTGCACATGTACACTATGAATAAAAATGTACAGTACTGTATGTTAGGGGTTATAGGGGACGGCTTCAAAGACAACAGCTCGCAAACGCCCCCATGTTTTTTTACACGGCATTGCAGTATTGCAGCCAGTGGGAATAAAATGCTTAAATCACAGCCGGGAAAATAACGCTATACACTCCGGCCGAAAATGATACAAAACCGAACATCACCGGGATATACCCAAATTTGCGGAACTAGCCGAGTTAGAATAAAGTTGGTCGCCTCTGTACATAGATCTATAGAGGTGGGCTTAGATTGCCCTGTAAACCTTGGGGTTTGGACGGCATGGGGAACTGGGGGGGGGGAGGAGAGGGGGGAACACGACACTGGCACAGGTGGAGCACAATTTCAACATATTACAATCAATTTTGATCTGGTTCAAATAGTTCCAGGGAGAGCGAGGATATATCATAGTGGTCCTGGGATACCCTGTTTGTCAGAGTGCGGATGTGGTGGGAGGGGGGGGGCATGATGGGAGGGGAGAGGTGGGGGGCATGATGGGGGAGAGGAGGGGCGTGATGGGGGGGGGACTCAGGGGGGTCCGGCTTTTATGAGCGTGCAGTACATTTTCATCACTTTAGTAGCAGTTAACAGTTGCAACAGCAACATTTACACAATATATTTAACTGTGGTTGAGTGCAGGGAGCCCCTGGGGGTGCATAATTCTGCCGTGGCGGGCTGACGTTGCCCTTGCAGCCGGAGGGTGAAAGGGGGAAGGGGGGGAGGGGGAGAGAGGGGCTTGATGGGGGAGGGGGACTCAGAGGGGTCTGGCATTTGAGGACGTGCAGTACATTTTCATCACATTATTACCAACTAGTGATTGCAACAGCTTATTTACACCATATATTTAACTGTGGGTCGGCGCAGGGGGGCCCTGGGGGTGCATAGTTCTGCCGTGGTGGGCTTACGATGCCCTTGCAGCCGAAGTGTGTGAGATGGGAGGGGGGAGAGGGGAAGGGAGGGTGGGGGGACAAGAGGGGGGGGGAGGGGACAGGAGGGGGAGGAAGGGGGGAAGAGGGGGGGGAGAGGTAGGGTGGCTAGTGATCGTTGGTACATAACATTTGACAGATGCAACAGTTTATCTTCACATAGCTTTAGACTGAGGTTCGGCGCAGGGAGCCCCTGGGTGGCGTATAGGTCCACGATGAGCGTCTTAGATTACCCCTTAAGTCAGGGTGCACGGGGAGCATGGGGGGTGGGGGGGCGAAGGAAAGGGGGAGGATATAGCATTAGTTGAGGTGGGACTCATTTACATCATGATACAACCAATTTTTTAGAACAGGGAGCTCCGGGGAGAGGGGAGTGTTGGGGAGTGGGGGGGGGGGAGGGAGGACGTATTCGTGGGGACTTAGCTTTGGGGGAAATGCAACACTTTATATTCAGTTTGTAGACCTCCTCATTCTGGGGGGGGGATCGATCGTGGAGCATAGAGTGGGGGTACACAGGGAGTACAGCCAGGCTTGCGATATTGGTTATATACAGTACATTTGAAGCGGGCTCGAAGCAGGATATGGGGGTGACTGTTGAACCGGGCAGGGGAGAAAAAGGGAGGGGGATGGGGAATGGCAGGGGAAGCTTGGATTATATGACCTTTCATCGGGGGCTGGTGGCGGGGGGAGTCAGCCTTCTGCCCCGAGTTTCTGGATTTGCGCCGCAGCTTAGAGTCCTAGAGTCCTGGAGGGATACCCAGCTGCTCTCTCCGGGCTGTTGGGGATCGGGGAGTCCGGCTCCCTGGGAGGGGAGGTCCTGCGTTTTGGTCAGTCCAGTGTCTCTGGCCCGTTAAGACCCCCCCTCTCCTGGGCAGTCGGGATCGCTGATCGGTGTGGTGCGTTAGGCAGCTGTCACATGCTAGTCCCGGTCTGTCGTTGCGGAAGGAAGGAGAGTCCCTTGGCACTGTGTCTTGTCGGCTGATCCTCGAGGATGGCTCGGCCGTGCTGAAGGATGGACGTCAGCCGAGGCGTGGAGGTAGCGGATGCGAGGGGGTTAGACGGAGCGAGGTAAGGAGGGGGGGGAGATGTGCTCAAGGCCGTTCGGGAGTAGGACCTCGTGCGGGGGAGGGGGGGGGGAAGAGGAGAGGGGGGGAAGAGGAGAGGGGGAGGGGGAAGAAGAGGGGAGGGGTAGAGCGTGGGGGGGGTATGGGGTGGTGGGGGAGCACTAAGGGGGAGTAGATCCAGCCGGATCGTCTCTTTAGTGGCTCTGGAATTAATGCAGAAGAGAGTTAGTGGGGGTGAGTGGGTTGTTGGATATGGAGGTAGCCAGGTGGGGGTGCAGGGGTGATAGGGCTGTTTGGGACACAGCTGTGTGGTGGTAGACTCAGTGGACCCTTTGGTTAGCGAGTCGTTCTGATGTTCGTGGAGTTTCCGCGGACTCAGGTCGTGCCGCACGGGGGGGGGGGCGTTCCTCTCATCGCGGGGGGGGGGGGGGTTGATGCCGATGGCTTTTAGGAAATCGTTGGTGTCCTCCGGGTGCGAAATAGTGTAAAATCTTCCGTTCCTTGGGACTATCAGTTTGAAGGGGAAGCCCCAACGGTAGGTGACTCCCCGGTCTCGTAGGAGAGTCGTGAGGGGCTTCATCTCCATCCTCTTCATGACCGTGGACCTGGATAGGTCACTGTAAATCTGGACTGTATGGTCATCTATCTTGACGTCTCCAGCTCTTCTCCCGGACGCCGAGATCTTTTCTTTCGTGGTGTAGACGTGGAATCTCACGATCACGTCCCTTGAGCAGTTAGGGTCAGGGGATTTAGGACCGAGGGCTCTGTGTGCCCTGTCGAGCTGGAGGTCATGCTCGGATAGTTCGGGGACTAAGTTTAGGAAGAGTTTTTTCAGGTAAGGCTGGATGGATTCTGGTGGGACTGATTCAGGTATTCCTCTGAATCGTAGGTTCTGCCTACTGTCACGATTTTCGTGGTCCTCGAGAGCATTTTTGAGGTCAGCAATCTCGTGCCCCATCCTTGCCATGTCATCCTCCGTATTAGAGTGGGCTGTCAAGATGGTGTTTATTTGTGCCTCAACTGCCTCGGTCCTTGCGGTTAGGGTGCTCAGATCTGTCCTGATGTCGCGTAGGACCGTCTCCAAGTCCTCCAGAAATCCCCTCCTCATCCTGAGGAGTAGAGCCTCAAAAAATTCTTTATTAAGCTCCTGCTGGGCCGGGACAAATTGGCCGAGCAACGCGGCCTCCGCGGCGTGCTCGTGCTCCTCGGCGCCATCTTGCGACTCTGAGGACGGCTCCGTCGGTCGCTGAGTCGGCTGGAAAAACTTCGATACAGGGTCTGTGTTTTCTTTTGCTGTTTCCCCGCCATGACCAAGGTCTTAGGGAGGGTGCTGGCCACTTTTGGGGGGTAATTGCGTAGTTTGGGGTGCTCTTCTAATTAGCTTTGCGGGGAGGGCGTCGGGAGCTCTTTGCCTACCCTGCCATTCAGAGTGACGTCACCGGAAGTCCAGGCACACAGTTTTATCCAAAAGTAGAAACTTTAATGCAGCATAAATCCAGGATTTATGCTGGATTAAAGTTTCTACTTTTGGATAAGAACGTGTGCCTGGACTGTTTTCCTTACCTGTGTTACTACTTGGGGATTTGGCAAGATGATCCCCCTTGGTCCGTGGGCACCGGTAGGTGACATCTTATTTCTGATTGTGTGTGTGCCAGATCACCTCTCTCTATTGCTTTATTTCGGATACACAAGATGACTGGGTGGAATTACTGACATGGGCCAAGTTCTCTCACAACTCTCTCAGAAATAAGTCAACTCAGGAATCACCGTTTTTCATAAATTACGGATTTCATCCAGCACGTCTTCACATCTCTTCCAAACCTTCTGGAGTTCCAGCAGCAGATTCCAGAATAAATTCACTTCAAAATTCTTTGAGGAGGATTCAAAAGACTTTGCAGGACGCAGTACGCAGACAAAAAACACAAGCAGATCGCCATTGTCGCGAGGCACCCAAATTTAGGCCAGGATACAAGGTGTGGCTTTCTTCAAAAAATATAAGATTGAAGATCCCTAATCTAAAGATGGCTCCAAGGTACCTGGGTCCTTCCACTATTCTCAAACAGGTCAATCCTGTGGCATACCGCCTACAACTGCCTCAATCTATGAGAATTCCAGTGGTCTTTCACGTCTCTTTGCTCAAACCAGTTGTCCAAAGTTTCCAGTTTCCTGATACCTCTCCCAAACCTCTACCTGTCATCGAACAGGGTTAATAAGAATTTGAAATTCAATCCATAATCGATTCCAGATTCTCCAGAGGAGGTGTTCAATTCCTCGTACATTGGAAAGACTATGGGCCAGAAGAACGTTCCTGGTTACCTCTTTGTCAGATCCATGCTCCCGGCTTGTTAAAGTGATTCCACGCCAGGTTTCCGCACAAGCCTTATGGAAATTGTCCTGAGGCCGATCCTAAAGGAGGGTGTACTGTAAGAAATCGGGGAACACCTCCTTTGCGACATGTTCCCTCCTTACCTGCATTACAACAGACCTCTGCTCTGGCACCAGTGCGTGCGCGCAACCCCGCTGTTTAAAGAGCGCTCACATGCAGCTCTTCTAGTGTGCCACGGAGCTTAGCTCTGCCTCATCGGATGCATGTCTCTCACACGCGACGCGCACGTGATGACGTGCACCGCGCCCCAGATGTGTGTCAAGTGTTGTTAGTCCACTTGTCTCCTAGCCTATCCGTGTCTCCACGGAGGCTTCTCCTCTGCTCTGCTTCCTGTCTCATTGGATCTGGTATCCTTTATATGCCTTTCTCATTCATTCCTGCTTTGCTGAGCGTAACTGGTTGTAGCCCTGAGCTCCTGCGTTTTGTTCTGCCTTGCTCCTTTGTCCTGTGTTTTTCCTGCAGCTTGATTCTTTGTGTACTGACCCGGCTTAAACTTGGAACCTCTCTGGATACTGACCCCGGCTACCTTCGACACTGCGGACAGCTCAAACCCAGACCACGGCTATACGGATCAATACTACTCTAAACTTCTCCAACCCTGAGCACGGCTATACGGATAACTACAATTCTAATCTCTCCAGCTCCAGACCACGGCTAACGGACTTTACTGCTCTAACTTCTCCAACCCAAGATTCTGGCAAGTATCTGATAACCCACTCTCTCCAATCCAGATCTGGCTACATTGACAATCCGCCTGCCAGGCACGCTTCCGCTGCTGTGGGTGCGTGGTTTAATATCTTCCCACCTCAGTACTGGGGTCCTGTCTTGCTCATGGGCAGTGCAAGCGTTACACACAGATACAAGGTACCAGAACGGGTCTGGGGTTTGCGGCTTGACCCGTTATTGTCCGGTGAAGCCAAAGAGACTTTGCAGGCAATCGCACACAAGGATGCCAATGACTACAGGTATGTGAAAGCTCTACTGTTATCCCAGTATGTCCTCACCACAGAAGCGTATCGTGGCACATTTCGGTCCGAGGAGAAATGGTCCGATGAGTCCTACACGCTGTTTGCCTCCCGCATGGCTTTGCATGGAGGATAAATGGTGCTACTAAGTACCACTTGCATCTGGAATTGATATACAAAGAACAGTTTTTGCAGCAGTGTCCTGCGGATGTGCGGGAGTGGATCTTTGACCGCAAACCAAAGACTTACACAGACGCTGCAAAGCTGGCTGATGAGTTTGTAACCAGTCAGGTGGTATTGCATAAGAAAGGGGCTAACCAGGACACAGCCACTTCAGACAAGGGAGCCAAAAGCACTCCTCAGTGGAAGAGTAAACCTGCAGCAGCAGACAGTGCAACCAAAACTGCAGAGTTCCAACATGAAAGGAGGTGCTATCAGTGCAACAAGACAGGGCACATCAAGCCAGACTGCCCAGACCATCTGAGGTCCGGTGGACCCCATCAGGGCAAGGCTCTCCAGCTGTGAGGCCGGTCACCCGTGTGTGACAGTCACACACAGAGGAGCCAAGTACAGCCGTCAAACCAGCCCGGCAGGGAAGCTCCATGGAGAGATCTGCACTTGTCACCCAGGAACCAGCAGCGGAGACGGAGGGACATGAGATTGCACCAGTCGGGATGCAGTCCAACGATGTCTGGCAGAGGCATCTTCGACCAGTGACCATCGGAGCTCGCCAAGCAGCCGGCTTGCTGGACTTCGGTGTCACTGTTACTCTGGTCTGACCTGATATGGTCTGGGCAGAGCATTTGCTCCTGGGCACAGGGATGCAAGTGATCATGCCAGGTGGAGATCCCTCCAGGTTGCCCGCGTCTTTCTTGATTCGGATGCCGGATGTGGAATGAGGGAGGTGGGGGTATTGCCCGGATTAGATCCAGAGGTCCTCCTTGGCAATGACTTGGGGCATGTAACATGCGTTTTTACGGCAGAGCTGGCTTCTGTTGCAGCGATTACCAGGAGTCAGTCATCAAGAGTTGCACCTGAAGGTTCCACCGTCCCCCTGCAATTGGGACCAACAGTTCCAGGTGTCTCTGAGGAGACCAGGCAGGTAAGCCAGACTGGGTCGCAACATTGCACTGACTTACCTTCACCTTTATCTGTTTCCCTAACTTAGAGACTAAGGAGGGGTGGCCAGAATTAGGGACACAGTTTAAGGATATTGTGAATTTGATCCCAGCTTGGAGCGCATGAGGCTCCGGGCATCAGAGTCTAACTCAGACAGTGGGTCAGAAAAGTTTTCATGGCACCGTGGGCTCTTTTATAGAGAGCAGACGGCTATCGGTCTAGATAGGGTCTGGACCGGTAGGCGACAGTTATTAGCACCAAAGGAGTATAGGCACCAGTTGTTACAGGTAGCCCACTCAAATCCAATAGCTGGGCATCAGGGGTCACTTGGACGAGAGCCCGGCTGTTGCAGCATTAGTACTGGCAGGGGGCATCAGGGGCAGTAGCAGATTTCTGCCGCTCCTGTGATGCCTGCCAGCGAGTAGGTAAGGTGAGTGATTGGGTGAGAGCACCCCTGAACCCGTTACCAGTAATTGGGGAACCTATCCAGAGGGTAGCTATGGATATAGTGGGTCATCTCATGATCCCCAGTTGGTCGGGCAAGCGTTACATACTCACGGTGGTGGATTTTGCCACCCGGTACCCTGAGGCTGTAGCGCTTTCCACCATTGATGCTAGGGCAGTAGCAAAAGCATGGTTAGTGATTTTACTAGAGTAGATTTCCCTAGTGAGATTCTAACTGATCAAAGGTCACAATTCATGGGATGAATGCGGGCTGAAGCACCAGCACACGACCCCTTATCACGCACAAACGAACGGACTGTGTGAGACAGGTTCAACGGTACCCTGAAGCAGATGCTGCGAGCTTTTATAGACGCCGAAGGGAAGGACTGGAAGATTCACCTGCAGCACTTGCTGTTTGCATAACGAGAGGTACCGCAAGAATCTACCGGGTTCTCTCCCTTTGAGCTGCTATATGGTCGCAGGGTACGGGGACCTATTCCGTGAGGGATGGGAAGGGGAGACTACTAATAATGATGCTTCTGTGCTTCAGTATGTAGTAGATCTCAGAGACTGGCTAGAAATGCTTATGGACTTGGCACACGCTAATCTCAAGGAGGCTCAGACCAAGCAGAAAGTTTGGTATGACAAAAATGCCCGTAGCAGATCATTCATCCCAGGACAGCAAGTGCTTGTTCTAAAGCCCACTCGGCAGAACAAATTAATGGCTGTCTGGTCTGGACCGTACACAGTTCTCAGAAAGATGAATGAGTACAACTATGTTGTGCAGTTAGATGGCGAGACAGGAAGAACTAGGACTTATCATATAAACATGCTGAAAGAGTATTTTGCACCGAGTGTGGAATCAGTGCTGGCTATCTGAATCCCACTGATGGGAAACCCGGCAAGCAATGCTCTGCCTGACCTCCTAGGGGAAACTAGGAAGGGGGCACAGTAGAGCAGGTTGAGATAGGGTCTGAACTCAGTAAGCGGCAGAGGGTACAGGTGAGGGCTATTCTAGATCAGTATAGGGTTCTGTTCACGGACAAGCCGGGCAGAACACATATCACAGACCACCCAGTGCTCACAGGTGAGGTGAGACTTCTGCATAAGCATGTCTATCGTGTATCAGCAGAGGTGAAGGGCAGTATTGAGAGGGAGGTAGAGCGGATGCTGGCCCTAGGGGTAATTGTACCGTCCAGTACCCTTGGGCTAGTCTGGTAGTCCTTGTACCTAAGAAGGACGGGACCATCCACTTCTGTGTGGACAACCGGCGGCTCAATGCAGGGATGGTGTCAGATGCTTATCCCATGCACCGTATGGATGAGCTGTTAGATGAGCTCGCTGGGGCAAAATATCTGACAACCATGGATCTGAGCAAAGGGTATTGGCAGATCTCGCTGACCCAGGAGGCTAGGCAAATTAGTGATTGGCTGGCAGGAGAATTCCCACACTCGGATAGGCTGTTCAGGTTAGTAAATGTGAGCCTGAAAGCTTAAGAGAGCCTGCAGCCAATGGGCAGCGCAGATTCCAAGCGCAAAACCAACAGCAGCACATTCTCGGAACTGAATAGACGCGGGCCGGCTTCAAAGATTTTCAAGGCAGAAAAGGTTCTAAGTCCAGCTTTTTCAAAAATAGCGGTCACTGCAGGCATTGCATGCCAGAAACAGTTCCAGGACTTTTGTGAGTAACTACCGGTCATTGGAAAGTGCTCTAAAAAGGTGATCTTAAGGAATTTTATTCTGGAAATGGATTTATTCGTTAGCCCCCATTCCCAGTAAGTGTGTTAATCTTGAATTGTGTAACTTTGTGTGTCTGTCTTTTACAAGAAATAAATTACCATTTATTTCACCAAGGAGGAGCTGGCCAAGTGTAATGCAAAGATTCTGGATTCAGCCAATAACTTGCACACTGAGTCAGTAAATAGTCTTAGAGATATAATCAAAAGGGCTTTACTTTCAGTAGCTTCGGTTATGTTCTCCATTACAGCTTGCACAGGAAAATGCTCTGATCCAGAGAGAGCGAGGGGATTTCTTGGCCAGGCTTTTGGTAACTGCACCCAGTTACATAGTTACATAGTAGATGAGGTTGAAAAAAGACATGCGTCCATCAAGTTCAATCTACTGTATGTTAAATTTAGACGACGGTCACCCGGGGCAACTGCATTTTAGCCACTGGCGAGGTGCTTCAGCGGCGTGTTGCAGCTTCTACAGGCATTGTATTGTATCTTTATTTATATAGCGCCATTAATGTACATAGCGCTTCACAGTAGTAATACACGTGGTAAATCTGCATTATTTTCCTCCTTCTCCAACTGCAATGGCCGTGTGACGTCAAATGATGCAGTGTGGCGTTAAATGATGCCGCGTTGCCATGCAAACATGACGCTCGTGATGTCATGCAGCGTCAAGGAGCTGAGGAGGCAGCCTCTTCTGACGCTGAGAAGCACGAGACGCTGCGAAGGTCGTGAGCTGAAGTGATTGGAGCCTGGTGCTGGCCTTCCTGGCTTCCCGACCTCCCGCCCGGCAGCATGTGGAGGACATCGCATGTGCAGAGCAAGCAAGCTGCCTGGATGAACTCTACTGCACAGGTTGGCACCCTCCCTTCCAATGAATACACCCAGTCAGTCACCCACCCACAGTCAGTCAGTCACCCACCCTCCCCTTCACCCCCGTCTCTGTCACCCACCCTCTCTCTCTGCTACCCACCCTCTCACTCTCTCCACCACCCACCCTTTCTCTCCTCCACCCTCTCTCTGCCACCCACCCTGTCTCTCTCTGTTTCCCTGTCATCACTCGCTGTCTCTCTCTCTGTCTCTCTATCTCTCTGTGTCTGTCTAGCTCTCTCTCTCTGTGTCTCTCTTTCTGTCTCTTTGTCTCAGGTATAGTACTACTGTAAGTGTATAGACAGTTAAATTGTGAACACACCAAAAAGTATATTTAAAGAATGAACATTTTTATTTGTACAGGATAATAAAAGAAAAAGGAATAATACAAAAAGACAACGTCGCCTCTTCTTCAAAAGTTACAATCTTTATAATAACCGTTGGTAAATCCATCCGGTCCAGGTGTTTTAGCTATTTTAAGTGAGGATATTGCTTTTTTTAGTTCCTCTTGAGTTATTTTCTTATTTAAGAACTCGAGTTCTTCTTGTGTGAGGGATGGGAGGTTGCATTTGGTTAGGTAGTCGGAGGTATTTTTGGCGTTATCCTTTGGGTGGCCAGTGGGGGGAAGGTTGTAGAGATCCGTGTAGAACTCTGCAAACTCACTTGCGATATCTTTCTCATTATAAGAGATTAGACCGCTTTTAGTCCTGATCTTTGTGATCTGGGTCTTTGCTTTCATGCCTCTTAATTTCGAGGCCAGAAGTTTGTCCGCTTTGTTGCCCCTATCGTAAAACCGCTGTTTGGTCCATTTCAGGGCTCTCTCTACCTCGTCAAGTTGAAGCAATTTTAGGTCGGATCTCGCTTTCTCGAGTGCTCTGAGCACCTTTTTCGATAGGGATAGCTTGTGTGAGCGCTCTAACGCAAGAATTTTATCAGTAAGTTCATTCTGGGCTTTCTGTTTAAGTTTTTTCTTGTAGGAGGCTATTGATATGAGTTCCCCTCTGATGGTGGCTTTGTGGGCCTCCCATAGAGTTGCTGCCGAAGGTACTGAGCCTTTGTTTATTTGGAAAAAGGTGAGCAGTTTTTGCTTAATTGTTTTGACTACTTGTGGGTCGTTGAGGAGCGAGTCGTTAAGTTTCCAATTATATGTTAATGACTTGACGAAAGGCAGAGAGAGGGTGAGTGCGATAGGGGCATGGTCGGACCACGTTATTGGGCCTATTTCGGAGTGGGAGGATGCCTGGAGAACATTATTGGTGCCTAGAAAATAGTCGATCCTCGAGTAAGACTGATGGGGGGTTGAGTAGAAGGAGTAGTCCCGCTGACCCGCGTGCTGGGCCCGCCAAATGTCTGTCAGAGAGTACTCTCTGAGGATATCTTGGAATTTTTGGGCTTTTGTCTGTAGTTGGGTGGAGTATGGGGCAGTAGTTTGGCCTGATCTGTCATGGTCTGGACTAAGTACCATATTTACGTCTCCGACAAGGAGAAGGGAGGAGAGCGTCGATTGGTCGAGAGTGCTAAGGAGGTTCTGTAGGAATTGAGTTTGGTTGGCGTTTGGGGCATAAATATTAAGGATAGCTATGGGGGAGCCTGAGAGCGTGCCTTGGAGTAATATATATCGTCCCTCGGGATCTTTGGTTATCAGCGTCGGGGCAAATGGTATATTGTTTTTAATCAGGATGGCCACCCCTCTTTTCTTGCTGGGGGAGGAAGCAAAAAACGCTTGGGGGTACGTGTGGTTAAATGTGTTTGGTGGGTCTGTGTTGTTATAATGGGTTTCTTGAATGCAAATTATATCACCTTTAGTCTTTTTAAATTGTAAATTTTTAAAAAAAATTTAAATTTGTAGGCCCCCTGTCCCCTCATCTCCTAGAAATGTACAATTCCTTCATGCAGGATCAACAGATCCCAGACACTATGTCAGCAGCCAATCTGGCTATTATACATAAAGAGGGCAGAGACCCACTTCAATGCGGCAGCTACCGCCCAATATCCCTGCTAAACTCCGACCTCAAGCTTTTCAGCAAAATTCTCGCAAACAGGCTGAATCCTATTCTCCCAAGACTAATTCATATAGACCAGGTGGGATTTGTGTCAGGAAGACAGGCCTCTGACAACACCCGCAAAATTATTGATATAATAGACCACGTGCACCTCAAACAATCCCAGGCCCTGATACTAAGCCTCGACGCGGAGAAGGCCTTTGACCGCATCAGATGGTCCTACCTCGACCAAACGATGAGCCAATTCGGCTTCTCCGGACCATTTCTTGCTGGCGTCCGGGCCCTCTATACTAACCCAACAGCCCTACTAAAACTCCCGGGAGGCCGCTCCAACCCAATAAAAATACAAAACGGCACTAGACAAGGCTGCCCCCTCTCCCCTTTACTTTTCGCCCTATCCATAGAGCCCCTGGCCGCCCGAATTAGAACTGAACCCACTATTAAAGGTATCCCAATCGGAGACAGGGAATACAAAATATCCCTGTTCGCCGATGACATAATCCTCACCATGTTAGACCCCCTCACCTCCCTCCCTAACCTAGAAAAACTCCTCAACGAATTTGGCCAACTGTCAGACTATAAAGTCAATACTGACAAGTCGGAGGCGCTCAGCATCTCCCTACCGAACCCCGTTTGGTCAGCCCTACAAAAGAAATTTAAATACAAATGGAATAGTTCCCATATCAAGTACCTTGGAATTAAAATAGCGAGCTCATATAACTCATTATACCAAATTAACTACCCCCCCCTCTTCCGCCAAATCTTAAAAGATCTAGAGACCTGGCTAACCCACCAGATCTCCTGGTTCGGAAGAATAGTATCCACCAAAATGAATATCCTACCCCGTTTACTCTACTTCTTTCAGACCCTCCCTGTCTCTGTACCATTAGCAGAACTGAGGAATATCCAGGCCCATATCCTAAGGTTTATTTGGCAACAACGGAGAGCCAGGGTCCCACGGTCAGTACTCTTGGCCTCGAGGACGAGAGGGGGCCTGGGGGCACCGGACATACTCCGATACTACCAATCAGCCCAATTGAGGCAGGCGGTAGTATGGAACAGCCCCCCCACCTCCAATTGCTGGCTGGAGATAGAGACACACCACGCGTCCCCGAACACCCTCCCAACTCTATTGTGGTCCCCATCCCACAAAAACAAGAAATCGTTGAGACTTAGCCTCGGGGCTATGAGATGCACGTGGTCGACATGGTTAAAAACCAAAGGGAAATACGGCTTAGCTTCAACCCCCTCTCAATTGACCCCCTTATTCGGGAACCCGGACTTCCCACCCGGGTGTGCCCGAACCCAATTCAGCCAATTTCAAGGCTTAAACATCAGAGTGGTTGCGGATTTGCTGGAAAAAGACGAGGCCATGCCCCTCCTGGAACTAAGAGCTAAATTTTCGTCCCCCGATTTACCCACATTCCAATACCTACAGTTTCGACACTTCCTTAGAACCCAGTCCCCTACCCTAAGGTTCCCGCCGCGCTCCAGATTCGAGACCCTCTGCCTCAAAGGCGAATACCAAAAGGGCCTCATATCGGAGATATATAAAACGCTCGAGGCATCCCAGCCCCCCCCCCAATCACCTGTATATGCAGAAATGGAACGAAGCTCTAAATACCAACTTGGACCTTGAGGACTGGGAGGATATCTGGGAGGCAGCCACCAAAACATCAATTTGTTCCGTCACAAAAGAAAACATCTATAAAATATTATTTCACTGGTACCTGACCCCGAGTAGACTGAGCCAAATCTACCCAGGCACTTCAGACGAATGCTGGAGAGGTTGTGGTCAAAGGGGGGACATGTCCCATATTTGGTGGACATGCCCGGAGATCCAAAGATTCTGGTCCCGGATCCAGGGCCTCCTGACCGAGACCCTGGATATAGAAATACCCCTGGACCCGCTGACCTACGTGCTGGGAAAACCAATCGACAACCTCCCTGCCCCTGCTGCCAGACTCACAGCGGCAATATTGACGGCTGCGAGATGCTGTGTTGCGGCGGCGTGGAAGAAAATTAAAGCCCCCTCCAGAAGGACAGTGATCTCTAGGATAGACGGAATTATGACTATGGAAAAACTGACGGCAATGCTGAAACAAAAAACCCCACAATTTTATTCAGTCTGGGAACCTTGGCCAGGACTACCAACCCCCACATAAACCTTACAGCAACATCCATCCCCCCCCCCCCGACCAACGAACCTCAAAATCCTTCCCCCCCCCCCCGTCCTCCCCCTCTCTCTTCCCAAAGTCGTTCCCAACTATCCACCCTTCCTTCGTCTCCCCCCCTTCTTTTCATCACTGAAAAAAGGAAAAGGGATTATTGTGTGTCGCTTACCTCTCCCATGTAATGTACATGTACTGCGCCGTATATACAAGTTGGCTTGTTAACCAGTTTCTGTAACATGTACCTACCCGCTGTATGACACCAATAAAGGAAAAATATTTAAAAAAAAAAAAAAAAAAAAGTTACAATCTTGTCTTTATCTTCTTCGTAATGACTGCATAGGATTCTGTAGTTCTTTTGTCATGGAGAGAGGGGGGAATTAGGACAAATTACTGACTGTTATTATGCACACAGAACAATACATTTGCACATTCTCCCCCTCCCTTCCTGTACTGCTGCATCTCTGAAAGAAAAATGTCACCAGGATTACTGCATTAAAGGCCTTGGAGTTTTTAACATTATTGGACTATACTGTAACTACTGTCTAACTATATACAGTATAACTACAGTATATACTGTACTGTACGTAACTATATATTCTATAACTATAACAGGTTAGACAGTACACACATGTCAAATACATATATACTGTACAGTAAAAAGTGGAGAGTAAGGGCTGACATAAAATGGTTCCAATTAGACATACACGCATTTGCATAAATGTGATGGCACGCATATTCAACAAGGTTCCAATTAGACATACACACATGCGCAGACAAAATATTTTACATTCCGAAGAAGCGACATTTTTGTATTATTCCTTTGTCCTTTATAATCCTGTACATTTAATTTGTTAATACTTTTTGTTGTGTGCACTCATATTTTTAATCTTCTACAGTTAGAGGATTTGGGTATTGGCTAAGGAGCCTCACAAAGGACTTCTTTCCCATGTACACTATAAACTCGTAACATTAATCTTCAAATTACAATTACACACACTTGAAGTACTTCAGGCTATGAAACAATGTCAAACCTGCCTTACAATTCTGATATAACGCAAGAAAAATGTAACATTGAAATCAGCTGGTGTACTCTTTTGACAATTTTAGTGCCATTTTTTAATCTGGCAAAGTTGGATAAATAATCTTCCACAGGGGCATAGCTATAGCCCAGGCAAAGCTATAGCCCAGGCAAAGCCGACAGGAGGGAGAGCCGAGACATTTGGCCCAGCAGTCTAGTCCAGCGGTGCGCAAACTGTGGGGCGCGACCCCCAGGGGGGGCGCGAGACTGCCGACGGGGGGTTTACAGAGGCCCCGCGCGCTTCCCGAAGGCACTTAAATTAAGTGCCGGGGGAGCTGCAGGGCCTCTGTAAACCATACTTACCCGTGGCTCCGGCGGCTTCCTCCCGGCGTCGCCATGGCAACGCGGCGTCAAAATGACACTGCGAGGTCATGTGACGTCACGTTGCTATGGCAACGTGACGTCATTACGCCGGAGAGAGGGTAAGTTGGGGTTGGGGGGGGGGCGCGGGAGTGAGGGGACAGCCGGCAGGGGGGCGCAGGGAAAAAAGTTTGCGCCCCCCTGGTCTAGTCGACGACCACAGAAGTCAGGGTCCCCTTTCTCCTCCTCCGGGCTCCTTGACAGTAACTTGACTGCTGGATTGGGAGCTGTTACCGGAGGGAGTGGAGGGAGGGGTGTGTGGTTGGGGGTTGCAAAGAGCAGGCAGCAGAGGCTTCGGTGGGAGCTGAGGCAGAGAGCTGCAGAGCTCTCTGTGACATCAGGGGGCGGAGTAACCATGTGCTGCTGTAGGAAGATATTGTCACGATGGACGCACTTATTAACAAATTTATATTTTGTGGAGTCCAATTGAGCAGAACAAGTTGAGCAAAATAAACTGAGATTTATTCCCTTGATAGGCAAACACAAGACAACTGCAGAATACCCTTAATAATTACACTTACTTGTATAGGAACAGGGGATAATGTCCAGAAAGGTGCAAAGCACTAGAAGATTGTCTTTTAAAATGTAGTCCTTTTGCAAGGGCATATATTGCCAGCCCAATCCTTCTGTGAATGTGCAAAGTCTTTTCTGGTCCGTTGGGGTTAATCAGATAAACCCCAGCAATCACAGTGTCCTAACGCAGAGTTTTGTCCTTGGTTCCGATGTAATAAGACTCTTTGCGTTCCAGGAATGTGCTGCTGCTCTTCTCCGCTATTAGAAGCGTGTTGGAAATCCGCTCACATGGTAGAATGAAAAACGAAAGACAATGGGGATAGCCTGGGTGGGATGTATATAGGGTTTGGAAGCCTATCGCCAACATACCCACCCAATCAACCTCGTAGGAAAGTTCTCATTCCCCAATTACCTACTTGCCCACAGTTTGGAGAGTGGGCACTAGGAATTTCCTGTTCACACAGAGCATGTGCGACAATGCTACCTTGGCTACTTAGCATAGGTGCACTCCCCTCTTTACCTGGCTCCTCTCAGGCTGGAAGGGGGAACTCAGGATGTGAGCTAGCACAAATGGTCAACAGGATTTCCAATTTAGCATCCATCTGGCCAATTCATACCCACCGGACTCTGGGTCTTTTGATATGCAACTTCCAGAGAGACTTACAGGCGTGGGCAAAGCATGTTACCTTTGAAGCTTGCATAAGCAAGTGACCCAGCTCATAGATGTCAAAACATTTGGTTCTTGTGTGCTTTTTAATGACAGGAGAAAAAAAAAAAAAACTCGTCCTGCTTGTCCGTGTTTAAAACCTGTAGCAAAAATACACTTTATTGAAAATATTTTCCCCTTATCTTACACTTATATTTTTCATGTGTGTGTGCTTGGGGTGTACTATACTGCAAGCTCATACAATCCTGCCAAATGAGGACAACAAGGGACAGAGGGAGAAATAAGACATGTACAGTACATGAAAAATTAACCCCTTCATCCCCAATACGAAATAGGGGTAACCAGCTGAGCACACTGCCTTTATTAATGCGCTGATTACGCCCATTTTCTTCACAGATATGCTGTGTATTTATTTGTGAATTTGCTGTGTGTGTTTGTGTGTCAGTTTCTTCTGCATGTGTGAATTTGCCATGTATTTCAGTCTGTCAGTGTGCTATAGTGTGCCAGTATGCTGTGTGTTTTGAGTAAATTTGTCAGTTACAGTGTTAGATCTGATCCAACTGATCAGACCTACTGTAGGGCAGGCAACCACACACCAAACTCGACCCGGGGAGATTTCACTACGGCACTGATATATTCTTGGTCTCAGATACAAATGGCACGAGCTCGGAGTTGTAAGGAAACAGAAAACACAAAGGCTTGCTGAGTTCCTACATCTGTTTAATAATGAGTGAGCGGTATATTTATACAGAAAGGCAAGCAGGAAAAAAACGTTATCAGTTCTATACATCTGCAGTCACAAGCTAAATTCATACATATAGATTAGACATTTAAGATTACATATTCCATCTTGAAATGCCTTCCCTGGGAAATAAGACATTTACTGGTGGGAAAAATAAATTTCAGCAGATATTTAACGGGGTCACAGGAAGGTTCAGTGGTCTTACTTCCCGTGTATGAGACACACTAAAACAGCTTGTCTAAAACTAACAAAGCTAAGATATTTAACCATTTTGGTCCCCGAGAAGAATGAAGCTGGCATATACTGCTTTAACCTTTTCAGTCCCTGAAGGGAACAAAGCTGACATATACAATGTTTAACCTTACATACAGTTTGCTCTGTCAGTGTGCTATTTGTGCTTCAGTGTCTGTCAGTGTCCTGTGTATGATTCAGTGTCTCAGTGTGCTGTCGGTACCTCAGTGCAAGCAATTGCGGTAACACGAGATTACAACATTTTTAATAGAGCATTTTTAAAAGTTTCTGTCATTCTTTAAATAATTGTCTATAGTTAGCTTTATTAAAAAAAGTAGTGACTGTGCAGTATACTGTACACCAGTGTTTTTCAACCACTTGTGTGTGTGGCGGAGGTGCGTGTAGGTGGTTATTCAAATTTGTGTATGGGGGGGAGGTTACTGTATTGTAGAGGGGGAATTGTATGTGTGTGGCAGGGTGGAGGGGAGGATTGAGGGAGCTGGATTGAGTATGGATGGGGGGGTTACTGAGTGATAGTTACAGGGGGGGGTTACTGAGGGAGGGGGGAATGGGTTAGATTGCGAGAGGAAAAATGGGGTAGTGAGGGAGAGGGTGTAAGACGGTGGAGAAAAATACATGAGGATAGAGGGGTGAATAGGCAGAGTGAGGAGGTGTAAAAGCGAGGGGGGGCTTGCAGGACTGCCAACACACTGGGGGGGGGGGGCAGGGGGCTGTTGGAAACTCCTAAATCTACAGAATGTTTACTCATAATGGGGCCCTGAAAATAAATTTGCCCAGGGGCCCGTACATGTCTAGCTACGCCACTGATCTTCCATATAATATTCAAAGCAATAATTAGAATGTAGGTAGGTATTTAAAGTTTTAAATGACTAGTAATTTTACATGAAAATTGAATATACCGTATGTTGCTAATTGAGGTTTAATTAACAGCAATGTTAACAAAACCATATGGGTGTATAATGCAGTTGATATTTGCTATAATATAAATATTTATATACAACTTATTTATTTATAAAATGTTTTACTAGGAAGTAATACATTGAGAGTTACCTCTCGTTTTCAAGTATGTCCTGGGCAGAGTTAAAATGACAAATAATACATGGTTACAAATACAGTTACAAAAATGAACAGGGTATACATTATATACTGTACAATACATTGCATGCACAGTTAAAGAAGCTATATATTATAGGCTTATGAAACAGTTACAGACCAGCTTAAAATGTGAGACAGCCTTAGTTTTGAAAGAACTTAAACTGGTGGTGGATGTGAGAGTCTCCGGTAGGTTGTTCCAGTTTTGGGGTGCACGGTAAGAGAAGGAGGTGCGGCCGGATACTTTGTTGAGGCTTGGGACCATGAACAGTCTTTTGGAGTTTGATCTCAGATGATAAGTGCTGCATGTGGTAGGGATGAGGGGCTTGTTCAGATAGGTGGCTAGCTTGCCCAGAAAGTATTTGAAGGCAAGACAGGAAAGGTGAACTTTTCGGCTAGACCCTAGTTCTTTGAGCATTTCGCAGTGATGTGTGTTGTAGTTGCATTTGAGAACAAAACGACAAATTGAATTGTAGAGGGTGTCAAGTTTGCCAAGGTGGGTTTGGGGTGCCGAGCCACATACTATGTCTCCATAGTCGATAATTGACATTAGCATCTGCTGTGCGATACGCTTACTAACCAGCAGGCTTAGGGAGATTTGTTCCTGTAAAGTACACCTAGTTTGGCATAGGTTTTGGATGTCAGGGTATCAATGTGTTAAGTGGGAGTCAAACCATATGCCCAGGTATTTAAAACTAGTAACAGGAGTTAGGGTGGTGTTAGCATTGGTTCTGATCTGGAGCTCAGTCACTGGAAGCTTTAAAAATTTAGTCTTGGTCCCAAATACCATTGTTAGTCTGGTAAGTGTTTAAAAACAGTTTGTTTTGGGAAATCCAGTATTCGAGTCTCAAAAAGTCAGACTGAAGTATGTGTTGAAGGTTGGAGAGGCTATGGCTGTGTGCATATAGGATTGTGTCATCTGCATACATGGCCCCAGAACAGAGCCTTGCGGGACACCACAGGTGATGTAAAGGGGATTGGAGTTAGAGCCTGGGATGGACACATGTTGGGATCTACCTGATAGGTAGGACTGAAACCAGTTTAAAGCATGCTTCCCTATTCCAGAGCTCTGGAGTTTGTTAATCAGGATAGCATGATCAACAGTATCAAAAGTCTTTACAAAATCTAGGAGTATTGCACCAGTGAGTTGATCCCATTCCATTCCACACTGGATTTCATTGCAAACTTTTAGCAGGGTAGTTACGGTGGAGTGTTTTGGACGAAAGCCAGATTGGAATTGGCTGGGGAAATTTGTCTTGGTGTAGTAATCGCTTAATTGGGAGTGGACACATTTTTCCATGACTTTGGATTGACTTGGGAGAAGGGAGATTGGCCTGTAGTTTGAGACAGTGTTTTTGTCCCCACTTTTGAAGATTGAGACAACTCTGGCAGTTTTCAAGGTCTTAGGGATATGGAAGCAATTGGTTTGGCAATGACGGGGGCACCAAGTCTTAGGAACCTAGATTGTAGCAAGTCAGGTCTACATTGGCTGCTTAGTTTTAATTTGAGGAGCGCTTGTGTAATCTCCTCTTCGGATACTGGGCCAAATTGAAAATTGTGGGCAGTGTTGGAAGGGTTTGGGGCTATATGGGTACTCCCAGAATGAGATTCATGTTTGTGCTTTGAGTTGCGTTTCACTAATAAATTAGTAGCACACCCCACAAAGTAATCATTGAATGCATTTGCAATGTCAGTGGGGTTTGTCAGAGTAATATCCCCCTTTGTGATATTACTTGGTTGTTGATGGTTAGAAGGCTGGAATATATTGTTGATAACCTTGCAGAAGTTAGCTGGGTTTGATGTATTGTGGTGGAGATTGTCAGAGTAATATTGTGCTTTTGCATGCCTTGTTTGCCTTGTGCACATGTTCCGCAGGCATCTGTAGTGATTGAGATGCTTGGTAGTGCCAGTTACTTTGTAGCTTTTCCACAAGGTATCCCTGAACTGGTAGAGTGCTATAAGGTCAGTTGTAACCCATGGAAGGTGTGTCCCCCCCATCCCCCCCTTTTGCGTAGTGGAGCATGGGTATCACAGAGTTTTAAGAACTCGGATTGGAAATAGTCGAGCGCAGAATCAGGGTCGGAAATTAAATCGATTCTGTGCCAAGGGCAGTTGGTAAGATCAGCCAGAAACTGTAGTGGGTTAAAGTTTCTAAATGTTCTAGTGAGAGGACTTTAGGGCTTGATTGGGGCGGTTTAATTTTCCTTACAGAGTATACTATTGCATGGTCACTGAAAATGTCAGGAAGGATGCCAGAGGATTGGATTCTGCTGGGATTTGAGGAGAGAATCCAGTCCAGCAAAGAATGGTTGCACGATTTCAGTTTTGTCCGTGTGGGTTGGGAAATGAGTTGCGATAGGTTAAGCGACTTGATTTGTATCTGGATTTTGTGGTTTTTAGGATCAGGCCAATTGAAGTTGAAATCCCCAAGAACTAGCACTCTTCTCATTCAGAGAGGTAAAGAGCCAAGAAACTGGGAGATATCAGTCTAGGATTCTAGAGGGGTGGTAGATGCCAGCAACCAAGATGGGCTTAGAAAAGGGAAGGCAGATTCTGCCAACTAAGATTTAAAAAAAAGGGTGGGCTTGGGGGGCAATTTAGCAGTGTAAATGGTAAGGTGTCTGCAATATAAAATAATACACCTCCTCCTCTCTTTGACCTATCTCTCCTAGAAATTGAGTATCCCTGAATGGCAATATTTGCCTCGTGGTTTTAGGGGTTAGCCATGTTTCTGTGATAACTCTGTCCCTTGTTCTCTTGATTTGCACTATCATGTACTGTATATGAAAGATTACATATATTTAAATCAAAGTGTTGCGGCTAAAAACTGCATATCAGAGTGAACTTTGGCAATTGTCATTTCCCCAAAATATTTTTTTCTATTTATTTTGTTTTTTAATGGTATTTTATATACTTTCACATTAATACTTAGAGGGAGACAATAAGTAAGTTGTCTTGTGTTTGAAAAGATTTGATTTTGTCTAAGGTTTTTCCCATATTCAGAACAGTTATACTGTGATCCTTGTGTGGATTCTTTTGTGTTTAACAAGATTTAATTTCTGACTGAAGCTTTTTCCACATTCAGTGCAGTTATAAGGCTTTATCGCTGAATGGATTCCTTGGTGTTGAAGAAGATATGATTTATAACTGAAGCTTTTCCCACATTCAGAGCATTTATAGGGTCTCAGCCCAGTGTGGATACTTTGGTGTGCAACAAGATGTGATTTCCGACGGAAGCTTTTCCCACATTCCGAGCAGTTATAGGGTCTCAGCCCAGTGTGGATTCTTTTGTGTGAAACAAGATTTGATTTCTTACGGAAGCTTTTCCCACATTCCGAGCAGTTATAGGGTCTCAGCCCCGTGTGGATTCTTTTGTGTGAAACAAGGGTTGATTTATCACTGAAGCTTTTCCCACATTCAGGGCAATTATAGGGTCTCACCCCTGTGTGGATTCTTTGGTGTGTAAGAAGACATGCTTTAACACTGAAGTCTTTCCCACATTCAGAGCAGTTATAAGGCTTTACCCCTGTGTGAATTCTTTGGTGTATAACAAGAGCTGATTTCTTACTGAAGCTTTTCCCACATTCAGAGCAGTTATTGGGTCTAAACCCTGTATGGATTCTTTGGTGTCTAACAAGATACGATTTCTTAATGAAGTTTTTCCCACATTCAGAGCAGTTATACGGCTTCACCCCTGTGTGGACTCTTTGGTGTGTAACAAGATCTGATTTCTGATTGAACCTTTTCTCACATTCAGAGCAGTTATAGGATATCACCCGTGTGTGGATTCTTTGGTGTAGAAGAAGATATGATTTCTGACTGAAGTTTTTCCCACATTCAGAGCAATTATAAGACTTCAACACTGTGTGGATTATTTCGTGTCTAACAAGATTTGATTTCCGACTGAAGCTTTTCCCACATTCAGCGCACTTATAAGGTTTCACCCCTGTATGGATTATTTCGTGTCTAACAAGACCTGATTTCCGAATGAAGTTTTTCCCACATTCAGAGCAGTTATAGGGTTTCTGCCCTGTGGGGATTATTTGCTGTATAACATTGCCGTATTTCCCTCTGTAGGTTTTCATGTCACTGCTCTTTAAACCCTCTCCTTGTCTTGTCTGGTATTGTGGTGTCTGTATGTTTAGTAAAATGCTGTTTATGTATAGGAATGTTCTGCCGAGTTTCTTGTAATCGTGTTCCAGTTCTATAACAGACATATGCAATGTTGAAGTCCTTAGAACATATTTCCATTAACACCTCGTGTAATTTATGATGTTTGGGACATTTCTTATATTGCTTCTTGTTCACAGATCAGTCATGTGCTGAAGATACATCTATGGTGAGAAAATGTATTAATGTAACATTGCAATGCAACAAAGTAGATTTGGGTGAAAAAGAAATGTTACATAGTAGATGAGGTTGAAAAAAGACATAGGTCCATCAAGTTCAACCTATGCTAAATTTATACAACAGATACTTTATCCTATATCTATACAGTACTTACTCATTGATGTTCATTGAATTCAACCTCTATCAAATTCTACTTGTGCAAGATGCTGAATCATATCATTAAAGTTCCATTGTTATATTTACATTAACCCAGAGGAAGGCAAAGAAACACCCCAATGAATCATTTTACAAAAATGTCTCAAATGGAAATAAATATTTCCTCCTCACTCCAGTAATGGAAATCACATTTCTCCCAGTATCAATGTTCTTCATATATTGTTCTGTAGGTATAACTTATTACAAAGTGAGCAAGTAGATCAGAACTTTTTCTCGTCAAATACGTTTTGTTGTACTTTGCGATATATTAACCCTTTAGTGGCTCAAGTGGGTCAGCTAGCCATTGGTATCCCATGACTATCTCACCACTAACGTCTACAAAAGGGGTAAATACACAGCTTACACTAGTCTAACTGGGCTGATTAACTAAAATAGTAACAGACGTTCCAGCCGTAATGTTACATCATTTCCCCTGATTTGTGCTGCACTGCAATTTAATCTGGTTAACAAAAAGTGCCCTAAATAATGGTGCAAAACATATACAAAAGAATATATAAGAAAAAATATATACTTCCCAATCTTATTGCTGCAGCAAAGGTTATTCCCACCTTTCTCCTAGGGGAATAAATCTCTTTATGATTACTGCTATTACATGTGTGTGCTTAGACCTTTGTCACAGCTATAAGCATGGGAAATATTATTTATTTGTAAAGCGCCAACATATTCTGCAGCGCGGTACAATGGGGTACATGGAGTTATGTATATTACATACAAGGACAAACATGCACAAACAGATACAAAGAGGCCATCTGGGCCCTGCTCATGTTTACAATCTAGACGGAATGAGGGATAATGTTAAAAGATGGTAAGGTGTGCTCATTGTAGGATAGTGTGTGGCTCAGGTTGGAATATATCCCAGACTCTCAGCTGAACCCATTAAGGTTTGGGTGGGGGGGGAGGATATTACACAGGGTGAAGATTGGTGTAGAGCTGGTCCCAATGAGGTTTCGAGTTTGAGGAGTTTGTAAACATCTGAAAGCTGCGGGAGAGTCTGATGGTGCATTATAGGGAATTCCCGAGAGAGGGGACAGTATGGGAAAAGTCCTGCAGGCAGGAGTGAGATGAGTATAAACCAAAAGAGAATTGTAGGTCCCATAGAACAGGACCCACCACAACTCCAAACTGGGGCACACAAGGGTGAGTACAAAAGTATGAACTTTATTTAGACAAACAGCCGAATGAGGACAAACAGACTGACTATAATAAAAACACTAAATCCAAAAGTGCAAATATACAGTAATATGCAAATGGTAATGGAGCATTAATGAAAGCTCCTATGTAAACCGCTACTGCAGGAAAATGCCTATGATAAACTAAATGCACTTATGAGCACTACAAATCTAACTGACCTTCTCAATAATTCTAATGCACAGGAGGGGGACAGTAGAAAATAGCTACCTCACACTAAGACAAGGGGGCATATCCATGAAATGAACTGGAGAAGTAATACCCCTTGTCAAAGATAAACCTCAAAGTGAATGTATGTATACAGAGGAACAAAATGAACATCATACTATACATGTACTGTATATACATAGGGCAACAATGAGCTAAGGGCAGACTATACTAGAGCAAAAGCAGCAATGAATCAAAGCAACCCTAAATAAACAGTGTATACACCCTAATCACAAGAAGGATCACTAGATCTGTCCTAAGATACTAATAGGTATAGAGCAGTGGTTCCCAATCTGTGCGCCGCGGCTTGCCTAGAGGGGCGCCGCGATTATCCCTCCCCACTATCCTTCCTTAATGCCGGCCGGGCCGCAGGGGATTGGCTGCAGGTCAGAGGAAGCCGGGGGCGGGGCTTCCGCTTTATGCAGAGCACACGGTGAGTGTGTGTCTACCTTCCCGCTCCTGGCACCTCTGCCTTTAGGTAGCTGCGTGGTGTCCCGTCCCCTTCTGCCCCGTGTGATAGAAGATAGCGGGGGTGCTGGGGGGCGCTGCCGCGGGTTGGTGGGCGGTGAGTGCAGGGGGAGGCGGGGAGCTGCCTGCACGTATCTCCTGCCTTTCCTACCTCCTCCCTCCCCCCAGTCACTCACATTCGTCGCTGCCTCTGCTCTCCACTGCGTGTGTGTATCAGTGTGTGTGTGTATATATATCAGTGTGTGTGTATATATATCAGTGTGTGTGTGTATCAGTGTGTGTGTGTGTGTGTCTGTATCATCAGTGTGTGTGTGTGTATCAGTGTGTGTATCAGTGTGTGTGTGTGTGTGTGTGTGTGTGTGTGTGTATCAGTGTGTGTGTGTGTATCTGTATCAGTGTGTGTGTGTGTGTGTGTATCAGTGTGTGTGTGTGTGTGTGTGTGTATCAGTGTGTGTATCAGTGTGTGTATGGATATATCAGTGTGTGTATCAGTGTGTGTATGGATATATCAGTGTGTGTATCAGTGTGTGCATCAGTGTGTGTGTGTGCATCAGTGTGTGTGTGTGCATCAGTGTGTGTGTGTGCATCAGTGTGTGTGTGTGTGCATCAGTGTGTGTGTGTGCATCAGTGTGTGTGTGTGCATCAGTGTGTGTGTGTGCATCAGTGTGTGTGTGTGCATCAGTGTGTGTGTGCATCAGTGTGTGTGTGTGCATCAGTGTGTGTGTGTGTGTGTGTGCATCAGTGTGTGTGTGTGTGTGCATCAGTGTGTGTGTGTGTGTGCATCAGTGTGTGTGTGTGTGTGCATCAGTGTGTGTGTGTGTGTGTGTGCATCAGTGTGTGTGTGTGTGTGTGTGTGTGTGTATCAGTGTGTGTGTGTGTGTGTGCATCAGTGTGTGTGTGTGTGTGTGCATCAGTGTGTGTGTGTGTGCATCAGTGTGTGTGTGTGTGTGTGTGTGTGCATCAGTGTGTGTGTGTGTGTGTGTGCATCAGTGTGTGTGTGTGTGCATCAGTGTGTGTGTGTGTGTGTGCATCAGTGTGTGTGTGTGTGTGTGCATCAGTGTGTGTGTGTGTGTGTGTGTGTGTGTGCATCAGTGTGTGTGTGTGTGTGTGTGTGTGTGTGCATCAGTGTGTGTGTGTGTGTGTGCATCAGTGTGTGTGTGTGTGTATGTGCATCAGTGTGTGTGTGTGTGTATGTGCATCAGTGTGTGTGTGTGTGCATCAGTGTGTGTGTGTGTGTGCATCAGTGTGTGTGTGTGTGCATCAGTGTGTGTGTGTGTGTGCATCAGTGTGTGTGTGTGTGTGTGCATCAGTGTGTGTGTGTGTGCGCATCAGTGTGTGTGTGTGTGTACATCAGTGTGTGTGTGTGTGTGCACATCAGTGTGAGTGTGTGTGTGTGTGTGCATCAGTGTGTGTGTGTGTGTGTGTGTGTGTGCATCAGTGTGTGTGTGTGTGTGTGCATCAGTGTGTGTGTGTGTGTGTGTGTGTGTGTGTGTGTGTGTGTGTGCATCAGTGTGTGTGTGTGTGCATCAGTGTGTGTGTGTGTGCATCAGTGTGTGTGTGTGTGTGTGTGTGTGTGTGTGTGTGTGTGTGTGCATCAGTGTGTGTGTGTGTGTGTGTGCATCAGTGTGTGTGTGTGTGTGTGTGTGTGCATCAGTGTGTGTGTGTGTGTGTGCATCAGTGTGTGTGTGTGTGTATGTGCATCAGTGTGTGTGTGTGTGCATCAGTGTGTGTGTGTGTGTGCATCAGTGTGTGTGTGTGTGCATCAGTGTGTGTGTGTGTGTGCATCAGTGTGTGTGTGTGTGTGCATCAGTGTGTGTGTGTGTGTGCGCATCAGTGTGTGTGTGTGTGTACATCAGTGTGTGTGTGTGTGTGCACATCAGTGTGAGTGTGTGTGTGTGTGCATCAGTGTGTGTGTGTGTGTGTGTGTGTGTGTGCATCAGTGTGTGTGTGTGTGTGTGTGCATCAGTGTGTGTGTGTGTGTGTGCATCAGTGTGTGTGTGTGTGTGTGCATCAGTGTGTGTGTGTGTGTGTGTGTGTGTGTGTGTGTGTGTGTGCATCAGTGTGTGTGTGTGTGTGTGTGTGTGCATCAGTGTGTGTGTGTGTGTGTGTGTGTGTGTGTGCATCAGTGTGTGTGTGTGTGTGTGTGTGCATCAGTGTGTGTGTGTGTGTGTGTGTGTGTGTGTGTGTGTGTGTGTGCATCAGTGTGTGTGTGTGTGTGCATCAGTGTGTGTGTGTGTGTGCATCAGTGTGTGTGTGTGTGTGTGCATCAGTGTGTGTGTGTGTGTGTGCATCAGTGTGTGTGTGTGTGTGCATCAGTGTGTGTGTGTGTGTGTGTGTGTGTGTGTGTGTGCATCAGTGTGTGTGTGTGTGTGTGCATCAGTGTGTGTGTGCATCAGTGTGTGTGTGCATCAGTGTGTGTGTGCATCAGTGTGTGTGTGCATCAGTGTGTGTGTGTGTGCATCAGTGTGTGTGTGTGTGCATCAGTGTGTGTGTGTGTGCATCAGTGTGTGTGTGTGTGCATCAGTGTGTGTGTGTGCATCAGTGTGTGTGTGTGTGCATCAGTGTGTGTGTGTGTGCATCAGTGTGCGTGCGTATCAGTGCGTGCGTGCGTGCGTATCAGTGCGTGCGTGCGTATCAGTGCGTGCGTGCGTGCGTATCAGTGCGTGCGTGCGTGCGTATCAGTGCGTGCGTGCGTGCGTATCAGTGCGTGCGTGCGTGCGTATCAGTGCGTGCGTGCGTGCGTATCAGTGCGTGCGTGCGTGCGTATCAGTGCGTGCGTGCGTGCGTATCAGTGCGTGCGTGCGTGCGTATCAGTGCGTGCGTGCGTGCGTATCAGTGCGTGCGTGCGTGCGTATCAGTGCGTGCGTGCGTATCAGTGCGTGCGTGCGTGCGTATCAGTGCGTGCGTGCGTATCAGTGCGTGCGTGCGTATCAGTGCGTGCGTGCGTATCAGTGCGTGCGTGCGTGCGTATCAGTGCGTGCGTGCGTGCGTATCAGTGCGTGCGTGCGTGCGTATCAGTGCGTGCGTGCGTATCAGTGCGTGCGTGCGTATCAGTGCGTGCGTGCGTATCAGTGCGTGCGTGCGTGCGTATCAGTGCGTGCGTGCGTGCGTATCAGTGCGTGCGTGCGTGCGTATCAGTGCGTGCGTGCGTGCGTGCGTATCAGTGCGTGCGTGCGTATCAGTGCGTGCGTGCGTATCAGTGCGTGCGTGCGTATCAGTGCGTGCGTGCGTATCAGTGCGTGCGTGCGTATCAGTGCGTGCGTGCGTATCAGTGCGTGCGTGCGTATCAGTGCGTGCGTGCGTGCGTGCGTATCAGTGCGTGCGTGCGTATCAGTGCGTGCGTGCGTATCAGTGCGTGCGTGCGTATCAGTGCGTGCGTGCGTATCAGTGCGTGCGTGCGTATCAGTGCGTGCGTGCGTATCAGTGCGTGCGTGCGTATCAGTGCGTGCGTGCGTATCAGTGCGTGCGTGCGTATCAGTGCGTGCGTGCGTATCAGTGCGTGCGTGCGTATCAGTGCGTGCGTGCGTATCAGTGCGTGCGTGCGTATCAGTGCGTGCGTGCGTATCAGTGCGTGCGTGCGTATCAGTGCGTGCGTGCGTGCGTATCAGTGCGTGCGTGCGTGCGTATCAGTGCGTGCGTGCGTGCGTATCAGTGCGTGCGTGCGTGCGTATCAGTGCGTGCGTGCGTATCAGTGCGTGCGTGCGTATCAGTGCGTGCGTGCGTATCAGTGCGTGCGTGCGTATCAGTGCGTGCGTGCGTATCAGTGCGTGCGTGCGTATCAGTGCGTGCGTGCGTATCAGTGCGTGCGTGCGTATCAGTGCGTGCGTGCGTATCAGTGCGTGCGTGCGTATCAGTGCGTGCGTGCGTATCAGTGCGTG
>NC_134494.1:2828330-2945902 GCF_040206685.1 Ascaphus truei
AGAGACAGTGAGGGAGGGGGTGAGAGACAGCGAGGGAGGGGGGGAGAGACAGTGAAGGAGGGGGGGGAAGACAGTGAGGTGGGAGAGACATTGAGGGAGGGGGGAGAGAGAAAGTGATGGAGGGGGGGAGTGAGACAGTGAGGGAGGGGGAGATACAGTGAGGGATTGGGGGGAGAGACAGTGAGGGAGGGGGGGAGAGACAGTGAGGGGGGGTGAGAGACAGTGTGGGCGGAGGGAGGGCAGACAGAGTGAGGGAGGGCGGAGACAGGGAGGGGGGATAGAGACAGGGAGGGGGGAGAGACAGTGAGGGAGGGAGGGAGGGAGGGGGGAGAGGGACAGTGAGGGAGGGAGGGAGGGGGGGGGGGAAAGAGACATGGAGTGGGGAGAGAGACAGTGAGGGATAGAGTTTGGAGAGACAGTGAGGGAAGGAGGGGGGAGAGGAAGGGGGGATAGAGACAGTGAGGGTGGTGGGGGAGAGAGACAATGCGGGAGGGAGGGAGGGAGGGAGGGGGGAAGAGAGACAGTTTGGGAGGGAGGGGGGAGACATTTGGGGAGGGGGGGAGACAGTGGGGGAGGGGGAGGAAACAGTGGGAGAGGGGGGGGAGACAGTGAGGGGGGGGGGGGAGACAGTGTGGTAGGGGGGGAGACAGTGTGGTAGGGGGGGGAGACAGTGTGGTAGGGGGAGGAGACAGTGGGGGAGGGGGGGAGACAGTGGGGGAGGAGGGGGGAGACAGTGGGGGAGGAGGGGGGAGACTGTGGGGGAGGGGGGATACTGTGGGGGAGGGGGGGAGACTGTGGGGGAGGGGGGAGGGGGGAGACTGTGGGGTAGGGGGGTAGAGAGACAGTGGGGGAGTGGGGGGTAGAGAGACAGTGGGGGAGGGGGGGAGAGAGACAGTGGGGAGGGGGAGAGAGACAGTGGGGGAGGTGGGGATAGAGACAGTGGGGGAGGGGGGAGTGAGACAGTGAGGGAGGGGGGAGAAAGAGAGTGAGGGAGGGGGGACAGAAAGTGAAGGGGGGAGAGAGACAATGAGGGCGGAGGGATGAGAGAGGGAGGGAGGGCAGAGAGAGGGAGGAAGGGGGGATAGAGACAGGGAGGGAGGGGGGATAGAGAGAGGGAGGGAGGCGGGATAGAGACAGGGATGGGGGATAGAGACAGTGAGGGTGGGAGGGGGGAAAGAGACAGGGAGGGAGGGGGGGAGAGAGACAGGGAGGGAGGGGAGGAGAGACAGGGAGGGAGGTGGGGGAGAGAGACAGTGAGGGAGGGGGGGAGAGAGTGAGGGAGGGGGGGAGAGAGTGGGGCAGGGGGAGGGAGGGAGGAGGGAAGGGGGATAGGGACAGTGAGGGATGGAGGGGGAGAGAGACAGTGAGGGAGGGAGTGAGGGAGGGAGGGGGAGAGAGACAGTGAGGGAATGAGGGGGCAGAGAGGGAGGGGGGAAAGAGACAGTGATGGAGGGAGGGGGGGGGGAGAGAGACAGAGGGGGAGAGAGTGAGGGAGGTGGGAGAGAGTGAGAGATGAGGTAGGAGAGAGTGAGGGAGGGGGGGGAGAGAGTGAGGGAGGGGGGGGAAAGAGAGTGAGGGAGGGGGGAGAGAGTGAGGGAAGGGGGGGAGAGATTGATGGAGGGGGGGAGAGAGTGAGGGAAGGGGCGGAGGGAGTGAGGGAGGGGGGGAGAGTGAGGGAGGGGGGGAGAGAGTGAGGGGGGGGAGAGAGTGAGGGGGTGTGAGGGGGGGAGAGAGTGAGGGAGGGGGGGAGAGAGTGAGAGAGGGGGGAGTGAGGGGGGGAGAGAGTGTGGGATGGGGGGGGAGAGAGTGAGGGAGTGGAGGGACGATGGTGAGGGAGGGGGGGAGACGGTGAGGGAGGGGGGGTAGACGGTGAGGGAGGGGGGGAGACGGTGAGGGATGTGGGTACACGGTGAGGGAGGGGGGAGACGGTGATGGAGAGGGGGATACGGTGAGGGAGGGGGGGAGACGGTGCAGGAGGGGAGGAGATGGTGAGAGGGGGGGGAGACGGTGAGGGAGGGGGGGGAGACAGTGAGGGAGTGGGGGAGACGGTGAGGGAGGGGGGAGATGGTGAGGGAGGGGGGGAGACGGTGAGGGAGGGGGGGGAAACGGTGAGGGAGGGTGGGGGGAGAAGGTGAAGGAGGGGGGGAGACAGTGAGGGATGGGGAGAGAGTGAGAGAGGGGGGAGTGAGGGGGGAGACAGTGTGGGATGGGGGGAGAGAGTGAGGGAGTGGAGGGACGATGGTGAGGGAGGGGGGGAGACGGTGAGGGAGGGGGGGTAGACGGTGAGGGAGGGGGGGAGACGGTGAGGGAGGTGGGTACACGGTGAGGGAGGGGGGAGACGGTGATGGAGAGGGGGATACGGTGAGGGAGGGGGGGAGAATGTGCAGGAGGGGGGGAGATGGTGAGGGAGGGGGGAAGACAGTGAGGGAGGGGGGGGAGATGGTGAGGGAGGGGGGAGATGGTGAGGGAGGGGGGGAGACGGTGAGGGAGGGGGGGGAGACGGTGAGGGGGGGGAGAGAGTGAGGGAGTGTGAGGGGGGGAGAGAGTGAGGGAGGGGGGGAGAGAGTGAGAGAGGGGGGAGTGAGGGGGGAGAGAGTGTGGGATGGGGGGGAGAGAGTGAGGGAGTGGAGGGACGATGGTGAGGGAGGGGGGGAGACGGTGAGGGAGGGGGGGTAGACGGTGAGGGAGGGGGGGAGACGGTGAGGGAGGTGGGTACACGGTGAGGGAGGGGGGAGACGGTGATGGAGAGGGGGATACGGTGAGGGAGGGGGGGAGAATGTGCAGGAGGGGGGGAGATGGTGAGGGAGGGGGGAAGACAGTGAGGGAGGGGGGGAGACGGTGAGGGAGGGGGGAGATGGTGAGGGAGGGGGGGAGACGGTGAGGGAGGGGGGGGAGACGGTGAGGGAGGGGGGGAGACGGTGAGGGAGGGTGGGGGGAGAAGGTGAAGGAGGGGGGGAGACAGCGAGGGATGGGGGAGAGAGACGGCGAGGGGGGGAGAGAGACAGCGAGGAAGGGGGAGAGAGACGGCTGGGGGGGGAGAGAGACGGCAAGGGGGGTAGAGAGATGGTGAGGGGGGGAGACAGTGAGGGGGGGAGACAGTGAGGGGGGAGAGAGATAGTGAGGGGGGGAGAGACAGTGAGGGGGTAGAGACAGTGAGGGAGGGGGAGAGACAGTGAGGGATGGGGGGAGAGGGAGATGGTGAGGGAGTGGGGGAGAGACGGGTGGTAGACAGTGAGGGGGGAGAGACAGTGAGGGAGGGGGTGAGAGACAGCGAGGGAGGGGGGGAGAGACAGTGAAGGAGGGGGGGGAAGACAGTGAGGTGGGAGATACATTGAGGGAGGGGGGAGAGAGAAAGTGATGGGGGGGGGAGTGAGACAGTGAGGGAGGGGGAGATACAGTGAGGGATTGGGGGGAGAGACAGTGAGGGAGAGGGGGAGAGACAGTGAGGGAAAGGGGAGAGACAGTGAGGGAGGGGGGAGAGACAGTGAGGGGGGGTGAGAGACAGTGAGGGCGGAGGGAGGGCAGACAGAGTGAGGGAGGGCGGAGACAGGGAGGGGGGATAGAGACAGGGAGGGGGGGGAGAGACAGTGAGGGAGGGAGGGGGGAGGGGGGAGAGGGACAGTGAGGGAGGGAGGGGGGAAAGAGACATGGAGTGGGGAGAGAGACAGTGAGGGAGGGAGGTTTGGAGAGACAGTGAGGGAAGGAGGGGGGAGAGGAAGGGGGGAGAGAGACAGTGAGGGTGGTGGGGGAGAGAGACAATGCGGGAGGGAGGGAGGGAGGGAGGGGGGGGAGAGAGACAGTTTGGGAGGGAGGGGGGAGACATTTGGGGAGGGGGGGAGACAGTGGGGGAGGGGGAGGAAACAGTGGGAGAGGGGGGGAGACAGTGAGGGAGGGGGGAGACAGTGTGGTAGGGGGGGGAGACAGTGTGGTAGGGGGAGGAGACAGTGGGGGAGGGGGAGAGACAGTGGGGGAGGAGGGGGGAGACAGTGGGGGAGGGGTGGGGAGACTGTGGGGGAGGGGGGAGACTGTGGGGAAGGGGGGGGAGACTGTGGGGGAGGTGGGAGGGGGGGAGACTGTGGGGTAGGGGGGTAGAGAGACAGTGGGGGAGTGGGGGGTAGAGAGACAGTGGGGGATGGGGGGAGAGAGACAGTGGGGGAGGGGGAGAGAGACAGTGGGGGAGGTGGGGATAGAGACAGTCGGGGAGGGGGAGAGAGACAGTGAGGATGGAGGAAAGAGACAGTGAGGAAGGGGGAGAGAGGCACAGTGAGGGGGGTGAGAGACAGTGAGGGCAGAGGGGGGCGGAGAGAGGGAGGGAGGGCGGAGAGAGGGAGGGGGGGATAAATACAGGGAGGGGGGAGAGACAGTGAGGGAGGGGGAGAGAGACAGTGAGGGAGGGAGGGGGGGGGAGAGAGACATGGAGGGGGGGAGAGAGACAGTGAGGGAGGGAGGTTTAGAGAGACAGTGGTGGAAGGAGGGGGGAGAGGGAGGGGGAGAGAGACAATGAGGGAGGTGGGGGAGAGAGACAGTGTGGGAGGGAGGGAGGGGGGGGGCGAGAAACAGTGAGGAAGGGGGAAAGAGACAGTGAGGAAGGGGGGAGAGAGGCACAGTGAGAGGGGGGAGAACCGAGGCACAGAGAGGGGGGAGGGGGCACAGTGAGGGGGGAAGAGAGGCACAGTGAGGGGGGGAAAGAGAGGCACAGTGAGGGGAGGGAAAGAGAGGCACAGTGAGGGGAGGGAAAGAGGCACAGTAAGGGGGAGGGAAAGAGAGGCACAGTAAGGGGGAGGGAAAGATAGGCACAGTGGGGAGGAAAGAGGCACGGGGAGGGGGGAGAGAGGCACGGGGAGGGGGGAGAGAGAGGGGAGGGGAGGAGAGAGAGGCACGGGGAGGGGGGGAGAGAGGCAAGGGAAGGGGGGGAAAGAGGCATGGTGAGGGGGGGAGAGAGGCACGGGGAGGGGGAGAGAGGTACAGGGAGGGTGGAGAGAGAGGCACAGGGAGGGGGAGAGAAAGGCACGGGAAGGGGGGAGAGAGGCACGGGGAGGGGGAGAGAGAGGCACGGTGAGGGGGGAAAGAGGCACGGGGAGGGGGAAAGAGGCACGGGGAGGTGGGGGGGAGAGAGGGATGGGGAGGGGGGAGAGAGGCATGGGGAGGTGGGGGGGAGAGAGAAATGCACAGTGAGGGGGGGAGAGAGAGGCACAGTGAGGTGGGGGGAGGAGAGAGGCACAGTGAGGTGGGGGGGATGGGGAGAGGGATGCACTGTCAGTAGGGTGACCAGATTTTCAATATGAAAAACCAGGACACATTAAAAAAATATTTATAAAACAAATGACATCACGTGACAGCCCCTGTGACCATGACAACGAGACACTCTGACGTCAGGCGGTGACATGTTGCCATGACAACGAGACACTTTGACATCAGGCGGTGACATGTTGCCATGACAATCACCTGCAGCCCTGCATCCTCCATATTCCTGCCACTGCATCATCCAGTCCCCTGCATCATGATACCGTGTGCTCTGCTCACGTACAATAAAGAGCTGATTAGACTGACTTCACTCTAACCAAATATATAAGTGTTTATTAGAATCCGTGTGCTACCAGGGAAGTAAAATACTAATCAAACGAATTGATGAGTCGTTCCAAAGGAATACGGCTCACACACAGTGATCCCTATAAGGCTGAGGCCCCGGCGCTGAGCGGGCGGTGCTTCTGAGTTCAGTTTGTGCAAAGCGAGTTCTCACTCGGCGCACGGGCACGCACGCTCTCCCAAGCTTGGCACTTGAGAAGTCAAAAAACCAGTGTTCGAAGCGCGCTCAATAGGCCATCTTGCAACCCCCCACGGTCGCGCTCGCAAAACTCGCAGGACACCCGCGCTCATGCTTGTAAAGTTGGTGATGTCACAACTCAAGCATGAGCGCGGTCAGCGCCAGCGGGGCCGCAGCCTTAGGGTGCTCAACAGATCAAAAGTATAATGGTCTTAATGATGTTGCAAATTGAACTGAATAAAACATTCATTTTATTTTAAATAAGTAAATATTGATATAAAATAATTTATTAAAAAGTAATGTAAACAACTTGATCAAATCCACGAAAATCCTTAAATATACAAATATATACTTATATCTTATATAACCCTACTAACTGAGAGACCCGGGAGAGGGGGGAGGGACAGTGGACAGGAGGAGGGGAGGGGGGGGACAGTGGACAGGAGGAGGGGAGGGGGGAGTAGGGAAGGGGGGAGAAGGGGAGGGGGGAGGGACAGTGGACAGGAGGAGGGGAGGGGAGGGACAATGGACAGGAGATGGGGGGGACAGTGGACGGGAGGGGGGGACAGTGGACAAGAGGGGGGGGACAGTGGACAGGAGGGGGGGACAGTGGACAGGAGGGGGGGACAGTGGACAGGAGGGGGGGGACAGTGGACAGGAGGGGGGGGACAGTGGACAGGAGGGGGGGACAGAGGACAGGAGGGGGGGGACAGTGGACAGGAGGGGGGGTGGGTTGCTTACAATTTCCATGTCCCTCCTCTCCACTCCCCCTGTATGTTTCTCCGCTCCCCCCTCTCTCTCAGCTCCTGCTCCCCCCCATGCATAGCTCCGATCCCCACCCTAGAGTGTCTGACACACACACAGTGACACACACACACACACAGTGTAACACACACACACAGTGTAACACACACACAGTGTCACACACACACACACACACACACACACACACACACACACACACACACACACACAGTGTCACACACACACACAGTGTCAACACACACACACACAGTGTCACACACACAGTGACACACACACACATTGACACACACACACGTCACCTCTCCTTCCGTTCGCCGCCATCTTAGGCGCCGTGTGTCCACTGCCTGTCGGAGCACCGGGGGGGAGGTGAGTGGAGCACCGGGGGGGAGGTGAGGGGAGCACCGGGGGTGAGGTGAGCGGAGCACCGGGGGGGGTGCTGAGCGGAGCACCGGGGGGGAGAGCTGAGCGGAGCTCCGGGGGGAGAGCTGAGCGGAGCTCCGGGGGGAGAGCTGAGCGGAGCACCGGGGGGGAGAGCTGAGCAGAGCACCGGGGGGGAGCTGACACGGGGAGAGGAGGAGGGAGCGGCGCGTGCTTGAGAGCCGTGGGGGTTGTCCCGGGCGCTCGCTCCGCTCCCCCGCTGAATGTAGCGGTGCCGGGGGGGGGGGTGAAAGCGCGGGAAGCAGGGAGACACGGGGAGAGAAGGAGGTGCGCGCGGGTCACGATGACTTGGAGTGTGTGTGTGTGTGTGTGTCGTCACTCCGCCTCAGGCCAATGAGAGGTGTGTGGGGGCGGGCGGCCCAAGGGACCAATGAGATTTCCCCTAGGGACACAGGAAGATGCAGACAGGCCTACAGTGCTTTCACTAATATATAATAAGATAAGTGTAAATGCAGCAATGAGCTGGCCAGGTAGTCAGTATATACTAGTACAGGTAGTTCTCGTTATCCAACATTTCACTTTACAACGAATGGCATATCCAACTCTTTACAATGCAACCCTAAGGGCTGTTTTTCGACGCCGGAATCCGTTAACCAACGCTCACCGCCACTGATTAACATGGGACTCACTTTACAGCGGTTTCACTATCCAACGCTACTTCCAGAACGGATTCCGTTGGATAACCGAGGACTGCCTGTACAGTGCTTGTAACTCCTCTCCTTTACCCCTGGAGTTGAGTCCTAGTATACTGCCTTATATTTTATGCGAGTATACAGTAGCGACATACTTTATCGCACTAAATGCCGGCGGCATGCCGGGATCTACCCCAGCTGCCGCCAGTAATATCCGCGCGCCGCCGCGTTTCCCACACGCACCCCCCCTCCACCTCGCGCGCAATTTACTATCCTTCCGGACCCCGAGCCCGGCTTCTGCTCTGCCCCTCTGCTTCCCCGTACCCCCGCTTACCTTAATTTGATGTCCAGGGGTGTCGGGGAAGCCTGGGGAAGCCGGGGAAGACGGGGAAGCCGGGCGCGCATGTGACTGTGACGTCACAGTGCGCCGCCACGCGCCGCGGCTACCCGCTTCCCAGCCTCATACAGCCAACGGCATTTGCTCGAATAAGAGCTGCCGCTGCTGTATTCTCCATTCAGACATGGCAGCAAAACGTTTATTTTTATTTATCCCCTAGTCCTCTTGTTAGGTTTCTGGAGTAGTGTTAAACTTTAGGTTCTGACTGTTTGTTCATTTGGATCCAGACAAACTCTTCCTGTTAATTACCAGGTACAGCTCATTGCTTTATTATTTAGAAATGTCCCGCGTAGATTTTCCAGTGATGAGATCTTGTGTGGTTTGCTGGCAGCTCCAGACACCACCTCTACTGATCTTGTTGTGTTAACCCCTTCACTTTATCTTTTCCAGTTTTATAGATATTGTGTGTCCCATTTAATGTACTGATATCCCAGGGGGTTGCCCGACCTAGTCCTGTTATATATATTATCCTTCAGATCCCTTGTAGGTCCAGATATCCAATATATCCAATTATGACCAAAGTCCATTGCTCCCTTATCTCATGGCGATTGTTACATTTTCTGACTGATTTGTATCTTATGTCATATATCAATTACCAGTACTGGTGGGTTAATCAAGCAGAAAGTATCCTGTTTGTATGTATTGTGACAGAGTCACTAACTCAGTAGGCTGGAATAGTGAATGGAGAGACGCTGCAGCCAGTTCACAGAGTGTTAATCTCCTCAGACAGAAAGAAGCACACCTGCAGCCTAATTAAACAGGGGCTGAACTATCAGTGAAACAAGTGCTTTAAAAAGCAGGAAGTTGCTCACACAAGGTGAGCTTGTTTTTCCACAGGAAGGTGGAGAGAACTCTCCCGGCTCGGAAGCTGTTGCTGTTGATCTGGTCCCGCAGTCCTGCGAGGAGCTCTGCTGCTGGGACCAGCTGGGACCCCAACCCAGGGTAAAGATAAAGATACAGATTGCTGCGAGGCTGGACAAAGCCTGCTCCCCAGAACCGTGTTCCTGTTTGCTGCTGGAGCTGCTATATAGATAAGACTTTATACTTATACGTATCGGTTAACCTTTGTGTAGCATGTTTTGGGCATGACCAGATAAGCTGGCTGTCTTGTTAGTAAGGGCTCAATAAGTGAGTTAGTTTCCCTAAACGGAACAGGCTTTAATTTTCAAGAAAGTAGTTTCTTAAAGGGACAGTGCACCCGTACTTTATTTTGGTTGTGGCTAATAAACCACTATAGTTGAAAGTTTCCAATCGTGTCTAGCGTCTTACTGACCCCGCCGCGAGGCCGTCCTGCCACAGGTGGTGTCAGAAGTTTGATGTTACGCCTCTGGGGGTCAGTAGATGAAGACACTGAACTCAAGCGAAAAAAAAAATGATTTTTGCTGAAGCATGGAAGTTACAGCTAGCAAACGCTGAGTGTAAATTTTGCCCCGTCGGGTATGTAAGGATTGCTGTGTAAAGCTAATGCCTTTTGCTGAAGTGAGTGAATTTGCAGCTAGCAAGTGCTGTGAGGTAAAGTTTGCCCTGTCTGGTAAAAAAGAAAGTGAAAATTGATTTTTGCAAAGAAGTTGCCCTAAGAAGAACCCAGAAGGTTCAAATATTGTAAAGCAAGAACAACTTACGTGTGTTGTGCAAAGTCTGCCTCGTCGGGTGTGAAAAAATAAAAAAAAACGGGGTTTTAAAATGGCCGCCGTCAAGTGTCAGTTTTGCAATGTACATAACCATACAAAACAGTGTCCCTTCAGGCCATTTGATGATTATGATGATGACGCATATGTGGCCCCGAGAAGAGAGATGTGCCCGCAGATGAAAGCTGCAAAAGTGTCCAGTTTGTGTGTGTCCAGTACCACTGATGTCTCTGGAACTAATAAAACAAAGAGAAAGAAGAAAAATAAAAATATTTTTCAAGTCACAGAGGAAGTGACCAAACCACTTGAGCCTGCGATATCAGGACAACAGGTGTCAGCAAGCCACCGAGATGGGCTGCAGACCAGAGTGATGGGCAGAATTGTCACAGGAACGGTGGCAAAGGAAAAGGAGAAGCAAATGGAAGCTGAATCCTTGAGCCAGGAAAAAGAGGCCTTAATTTCTGCACTCCAAACTGCCCACCGTGATTATGATGCCTTGCAGGAACAATTGAATAGGGAGCGACAAGCGAACGCCGAGGTAAAGAGGTGTATACTCCCAGCTATACTTGAGTATGAGGAGTTAAAGAAAACAGAGCGTCTCTTACGGAGTGAGTTGGAGGAGCTGAAGACAAGTTTGAATAAGGCCAACACCGCAATTGCTAACATGGAATCAGAGAGAACAAGTCCTGACTGGAAACTATGCTATCAGATGCCCCAGAGAGATGTGCAAAACTTCATCAAAGACTTAGAAGTTTGTCACCAAGAAGCTAGCACGCTCAAAACAGAGCTGGAACTCTCACGCCAGGAGGGCCACAGTCTAAACACAGAGCTGGGTATGTTGAAGGAAACCCATGAGAATGCCCTGAGGGATTTAGAGACTGTAAAGAAGGAGAATGTAAGTCTGATGCAGAATAATTCAGACTTGACTGATCAAATCAGTAAAGGTGATAAGAAGCTCCACCAAGCAGGAAAAGTGGAGAAGCTTAGAGAAAACACTAGGGTTAGGGAGTGATCGCAAAACCACACCAATTGAAAAAAGTCTAGATGTAGAATCACTATACACCTCCATTGTTCACAAGAATGGTCTCAATGCTGTCCAATAATTTCTGTCGACCAGGGACCGTAGATTTAACAGACACAACTCTTTCGTCCTTGATCTACTGAATTATGTTCTAACACATAATTACTTCGTTTTTGATGGGCTTTATTACCACCAGACCCAGGGTACCACTATGGGCACTGCTTGTGCCCCTACGTATGCCAACTTATACCTGGGCTGGTGGGAGCGTATCCACGTTTTCAATGAGGATTTCTCTGTGTACACTGACCACATTTCCATGTGGATCAGGTACATAGATGACATTATGCTCCTATGGGAAGGTTCCACTCAACTACTCCATGAATTTGTGGAGAAACTAAATACTAATACTCTGAATTTGAGGCTCACGACCGTGCTAAGTACCACCTCAATAACATTCTTAGATCTGAACATATATATTGATGGTGAACGTAACATCCAGACAAAGGTTTATAGGAAATAGCACAGCGACTAATAGTCTGTTACTACAGTAGCTCAGAGCCAGCACCCTAGAAGCCTCATAAGTGGCATCCCCATAGGTCAGTATCTCCGACTTCGGAGGAATTGCTCTACGACTGAAGAATTTATAGTACAATCAAAAGAACTTCGGTCTAGATTCCTCAACCGTGGCTATCACATCAAAACATTGAATAAAGCTTACCATCGGGCACTACATAGCGATAGGGGTTCCCTCCTGTCTAGTAACAAGACAAAATCTAAGGACAGAACAATTAGAGTCATTGGCACCTTTAACAAACGTTGGTGGGCCATTAAAAAGATATTCGCCAGACATTGGCATCTCTTACAGGCCGATGATGATTTGGCACAGGCTATAGGCCCTAGACCCATGATCACCAGCAGACGGTCCAAAAACCTACGGGACTCATTAGTGAACAGCCATTTTCAACGCTCCAGAACCACAACTTGGTTGAGCCCTGTGAAGGGCATGTACCGCTGTCAAGGGTGCAAAGCATGCAGACACATTAATGTGGGCAAAGTATTCGCCAATCATGACAACACATCACATTTTTCTGTGGACAGTTTCATCAACTGTCGGACTCCCAACGTTATCTATCTTATCACATGCGAATGTGGTAAGAGATACGTTGGAAAAACAACTAGACAACTACTCAGACGTGTTTTGGAACACATTAATTCCATTAAACACTCTGCTGAAACATCTGTTGCCAGACATGTGACACAATACCACAATGGCGATACCAATGCCATCAAGTTCATGGGCATTTACCAGCTGAAATGTCCCATGAGAGGGGGCAATATTGACCAATCCCTGCTTCGGATTGAAGCAGAATGGATTTTCAAATTAAAAACCAGGAGCCCCAATGGACTCAATGAGGGGTTCACTTACACACCCTTTATTTGATCAGGAAGGTTCTCCTGGTTAGACTCTGTTATTTATCCCGTGTTCTCCTGTTGTGTTTAAATGGTCTACTCATATGCTATATATATTTCTATATACGAGCAGCCATACCATTCTCCATGCCCATTGTGTTGTTTCCCAGCAATTGGTATTGAAAGATATTATAATATTACCACCATATTAATGACTATATTACCAAAGTTCTAAACCCAGCATTGGGCTTAGTCGTTATGTATGCTATATGTGTGTAGAACAGTAATTACACAATGAAAATACCACGCAAAATTACTATATACATATACATTAATTGTTTTTTTATTTTCTTCATTCATCCTATCACTACCTCCAAGCCTGACACATTGAGCAGTATATCACTATGGGGGAGTATATACAACCTAATCTCTGCAATTATACTCTGCACAAAATAGTTCAATAAGGTACTGTAGACCCTTACCCACCATCATCTGTCACATGTTCAATAACACCCTTCTCACCTGCCAATATCTAGGGTATGAGCTGTTAAAGATTATCAATTATCTATACATCCAAAGCTCTATATGTACCCTTTATGGCTCACATGTTTATAGTGAGCATTTTCAACCATACTGAATAAGGACAGATTGATTGAACAATTAAAACCACACTGTTTATTGAAAAGGCTAAATATTTCTAAGCGCCCACGCATGCGCGATATGAACATTTTATTTTTGACGAAATTTTCTAAGTCCCGACGCATGCGCATTGCGCGCGGCCTCAGATGGCAGCAAGCCACGCAATTTTGGAGTCCGAACGCATGCGCAATATGCCTGGACTATGGCAGTATTGTTGCCTCAGGCTCTTGCACATGCGCGTTCATACGGGTTACTTTGGAGTCTCCGTGCATGCGCAGTCGCACGGGCATGCGCATTACGTTGACTCTGATCTAGCAACTTTTACTCTAAGTGCCCACGCATGCGCAATATGTTCTATTTTGGTTTGTTGTATTTTCTAAGTCCACGCGCATGCGCATTGGACTCTAATTTCGACGATTAACGCCACGCTATTATAGAAGCCCAAAAAACGCTTGAATTAACACACAAATTCAGCACTATTGTTGTTGAATGTGTGGGAACTGACCCAGATGTTTTATTTAGCATTTTTGTAGTTTGATGGGTTTAGTTTGGTAACTGACCAACTGCGCATGTGCAACAGCTGGCAATTGTTCAATCTGCAATCAAGGTACCTTTTGGGTATATAAGGGCTCAGTCTTCCTCCCCCCAGCAAATTTGTCCCTGAGGAAGCTCCTTTGCTGGAGGGAAACACGCGTTGGACGCGCAATGTTGTCAGTCTCCTATTTGGAGCTGCTTTTATGTAGTGTTCTGTAGTCTCCTGGCTCTATCTATGTAGACCTTAAATTGGATATCTTTACCAACACTCAGTGCGCAAGCTTTCCTGCTCTCTATATGATATGTTTATTTGGAGTGTGCTGTATAATGACTCACTGACCAAAATGCTGTGAACAATTGCTTCACTATGCTGTGAATCATTTACCCTCCATTACCACACTATCAGCTGCACTTCCATACCCACTGGATGGTAATACACTTCTAACTAACATCCCTAAGTGCTCTGTGGTTTATAAGTTTAAGCAGGACTGCTGAATTTTCACGATACAATCATTCACTGAGTTTGTTATATATATGTATATACATTTACCTGGTCTCATAGGTGCCCCAGAGGGGTTTATACCCTGACTATTAGCGTCCTGTGTCTTGCAATCTCAACTACAATTAGTTGTTTTGAGACCATCCCAACGCACATTCACTGACACGGATGCTTGGTCTTGTTAATTTAATTTATTTTTAATGCACAATACACGACGTTTTGGTAATATATGTTTTATGTAAATATATTAAAAGTTAAATTTTATATTAAGTACAGTAGGAGTGCAGTATAGTGAATTCTTTTAGGAGACACATCCATTTTGTGTTCTCCTTTCCCCCCCTTTTTCCAAAGTGGAGAAGCAATTGATCCAGGAAAAGCTAGAGGTGCAGGAAGCACTGCAGAATGCAGAGAGGATGCAACGTGTCTCCCTGCAGCAGCACACACAGGCAACGCACTTATGGCAGAGCCAGCTGCAAGAGCTACATGCAAGTCTGCAAGCAGCCAAGGAGAAGCAGCGAGTGCTACAGGAACGGCTGAGTACCCAGTATGTCCCCACAGAACAGCATGAGGAACTGAGGGCCACGCTGTACGCCACAAGAGCATCGCTAGGGGCAGAGCTGGGTACTTTGAAGAAAGCCAATGAGACGGTCCTAAGGGATATAGAGACTGTGAAAATGGAGAATATAAATATGAAGGAAGAGGTTTTAAACCTGACTGGTCAGGTCAGTGATGGGACTGAGAAGCTTCACCAAGCGCAGAAAGTGAAGACGCAATTGGTGCAAGAAAAAAATGAAGTACAGGCTGCTCTGCAGAATGCAGAGAAAATGCTGGGAAAAGAATGCCTCACCCTGGAGCAGCTGAAGATCATGTTGAGCGCCACAAGAGCATCGCTGGAGGCGGAGCTTAGAAGCCAGGTGACTCTGTGTGAGAGGGAACATGAGAAGGTCTAAAGACTGGAGCAAGAGCTGAAGAAGCAGAGAGGCAAATCCATCTCCATGAGTCAGTATGCCAAGGAGAAAGAAGCCTGGAAGACAGAAGCAACAGCGATACTGGCGACAAGAACTGCAGAGCTCAAAAAGATGGAGGAGGCTTTGATGCAAACACAGAGTAAGCACCGGGAAGAGGTGAAGGCCCTGAGAGGGGACTGGCAGCATCAGATTGAAGAGCTGCAAACGCAGATGGCTGAGCACGAGATGCAGCGCGCCAAGACGGAGGAGGTGTCCGTCAGGTGGCCTGCCTGATGTTGCACCATGAAACTGAGATGGCTGATATCCACAAGCGGCTGGACTACACGACCAATGAGGGGGCCCAGCTACAGCTGGAGCTAGACAAGGTCCGGGAGGAGCACCAGCAGCTGCAGGTCCAGAATAAAGAAAGAGAGACAGATTTAAGCCTTGCTCTGAGTCTGCTAGGAGACGTAGAATTGCGACTCAATTCTAACGAAGATGAACTAGCAGCTGCACTGAGTGAAAGAAGAAAGGCAGAAGGACTGCTTCAAGACCTGAGGAAGGACCTGGAGTCTGAGTGTGCTGGCCGCAAGATGGCGGAGAAACAAAAGTGTGACCTGGTCAAGGAGCTTGAGGCTCTGAAGACTGAGCGGGACGCTACGTTGGACTCTACGGCTGACCAGCAGGAGGTTTCTCAGATGAAGCTGGAGGAAAAGCTTGCAACCCCAAGACAGACGTTTGGGTTACTGAAGCAGTCCAAGGAAAAGGTGTCGGTAGAGATAAAACAAGGGAGGCACTCCAGGAAGCATGACCGTGCTACCGTTGCAGAACTACAGTCTACTTTCCACAAGGCATGGAATGCGAAGACCAAATTGCGATGCACTAGCACAGTAAGAATCCAATCAAACTACAGTGCCCAGGGGACACAAAGTGGATTCCTTGCCATGAGGGCAGCCACTGTGAAGAGACAGCCGCGAATGAGACGGAAGTGTGCCCGTGATCATAAGGGGAGAAAGACCGCACAGATGGTCCAGCAAATCTCCCAACAGAGTAAGTTAAAGAGTCAAGACAGAAAGGCCCAAGCCTATGAGTCTGCTGACCGTAAAAGAGAGGTGCCATGGGGTGTACTTCGGGTTAAAGGGAGTCCCGACCAAGTTGAAGTACTGAAGATAAATGGTGTGGAACCCAACACTGAAGGTACACTGAGGAAGAAAGGTCCAAAAGAGAAGGCCAAACAGTCACTGGCGAGTGTATGCAATGAGCTGACCGAGGTCAATGCTCTTCTACAGGATAAGGGAGACTCTGAGCACAAGAGGACAAGGACAACAATGCATCTTCAGGATTTACAGATCAAGGTCACAGCGTGGCGTAGAGTCCTGGCAGAGAGAGCTAATAGACAGCAGGATGCTCAGGAACCTTGTCAAGAAGAGACACAACAAAAGCGGAGCATCAACCTTAAACTGAAACTGGCACAAGACAAAGAGATAGGGAGGTACCAGTCTTCAGACACAGGTAGCCTGGTAATTACCTCAAAAAGAAAATGCCTAAATTGAAGGCAAGAAAAAAAAAGGGGCAGGGAAGGGCCGACGTCAGACATTTTCGACGAAGATTCTGGTGCACGGGAATGGTGCACGGGCCGCTCCACAGGACAATGTTTCGCTGGGGAGAGGGATATGTGACAGAGTCACTAACTCAGTAGGCTGGAATAGTGAATGGAGAGACGCTGCAGCCAGTTCACAGAGTGTTAATCTCCTCAGACAGAAAGAAGTACACCTGCAGCCTAATTAAACAGGGGCTGAACTATCAGTGAAACAAGTGCTTTAAAAAGCAGGAAGTTGCTCACACAAGGTGAGATTGTTTTTCCACAGGAAGGTGGAGAGAACTCTCCCGGCTGGGAAGCCGTTGCTGTTGATCTGGTCCCGCAGTCCTGCGAGGAGCTCTGCTGCTGGGACCAGCTGGGACCCCAACCCAGGGTAAAGATACAGATTGCTGCGAGGCTGGACAAAGCCTGCTCCCCGGAACCGTGTTCCTGTTTGCTGCTGGAGCTGCTATACAGATAAGACTTTATTCTTATACGTATCGGTTAACCTTTGTGTAGCATGTTTTGGGCATGACCAGAAAAGCTGGCAGTCTTGTTAGTAAGGGCTCAAGAAGTGAGTTAGTTTCCCTAAAGGGAACAGGCTTTAATTTTCAAGAAAGTAGTTTCTTAAAGGGACAGTGCACCCATACTTTATTTTGGTTGTGGCTAATAAACCACTATAGTTGAAAGTTTCCAATCGTGTCTAGCGTCTTACTGACCCCGCCGCGAGGCCGTCCTGCCACAGTATGTATATATATATATATATATGAGAAAAACAAAACAGAGAGCGCACGCATCCATAGTGTAACACTGTAACATTTAATGTAGGCAAATATGGATGGGGGGATTAAAAACACTCACAATGTGCAAGTTAAAATATAGCAATACTGTATGTGATTTATAATCACCACCAAGGCTGGTAAAGTCCGCAACAGGTAGAGAGTCCAAGATCAGCTGGAATCAAGTTCCCAAACAGCGGTGCCACTTGAAATCCTCCATATCGGTAAGGTAGCAGAGTAAGCCTCACTATAGCTCCATGTGCTCCCCGGCCGTAAAGGATGCACACAGCGTGATGACGTAGTGTCGTAAGGTACGTCCCTATATATATATATCTTGCTACGAGATAGTTGGTACTGAGCTAAATTCATTAATAGCCCAATTTGTTTCCTGAACTCATACGTGTTAATTGCTCCTATTCACACTCTGATTACAGTGTGTCTATCTGGACACTCTGTGTTCTGATAATTCTGCCCAGGGGTAATTAGCTATTTAATTAGTGAGGGAGTAAAATATTTTGTCATCCACATTTATGAGTCTTCTTTTGAAAACTCAGTTTTGCCAATGATGTACCCTCTAGGGTGAGTATATTTATTGATTCCCAATGTTTGTGTTATTCCTCGCACGGCTTCGTGCTCTGATCGGCATGATAGCTGCCTGGTTCGTGATGCCAGCTGCTCCTATATAATCGCTGGCACCGAGATTGTGATCCCCACTGATTATTAAAGCTCTTTGTGTTCCACGTTAGATATGGAATCATAACATTAGCCCCAGAACTGAGTATACAGTATAACATAAATGTTCCCAGCACACCAAGAAAAAATGAACTAATAAAGGATCAGCCAAAAAGTCAAATTTAATTAAACATTTATGATGCATATAACGTCAAACAGCAACAGAGGGACAACGTGTATATAAGGGAACAAAGACAGAGATGGGGAAGGAAAGAGAGGGAAGGAGAGGAAGAAAAAAAACACGGGAAATAAAGAGTGCAGGGCAAGGGGGGCAACATAATGTTTTGGGGTACAGCAAAAAGAACCGCTGAGGTGTTTACTGTTCCAGCTTAATCTACCTTTGGACTGTTCCAGTGTATGCTGGCCACAAGTCTACTTCAGTGGGTCATTAACCTTGTAGCACCATAATTTGCCAGTTATACTTATTATCCGTTACTGTGTTTACAGGCACTCCTATATGAGATTTGTGCTTCCCAGTTTACAGTACCTGTATTTTGCTTGGAGAACTAGCAGTAGCTCTTTATATATCTTTATTTACCTTTGAGATTTAGTGTCAGTGTGTCACTGTGTATTTCAGGTACCTAGTCACAGGGTAAAGGAAGTACCAGGTGACTTCAGTCTACCTGGAAACGGGCCAGAAGAAGGGGTCTGTACCCCGAAACGTTACATTGCCCCCCTTGCCCTGCACTCTTTATTTCCCGTGTTTTTTTTTCTTCCTCTCCTTCCCTCTCTTTCCTTCCCCATCCCTGTCTTTGTTCCCTTATATACACGTTGTCCCTCTTTTGCTGTTTGACGTTATATGCATCGTAAATGTTTAATTAAATTTGACTTTTTTGGCTGATCCGTTATTATTTATTATTATTTATATTTATTATTATCATTTTTTCTTGGTGTGCTGGGAACATTTATGTTCTATTGATTATTTGAGAGGAATGAGGGTCCTCTCTGTTCCCGTCTGCACCCGTTATTGCTACACAGACTTTCTTAGTGTGTGCTGTCTGTACTTACTTTGTTGAGTATACAGTATATGCTGTATACGCTGGAGGAACACAGCGCATCCGGTGGGCGGAGCCAAGCTCTGTGGTGCTGGAATAAAAAGTATGCGTGCCGCGTGCTCTGTAACCAGAGCAGGGTTGCGCGCAAGCGCGGGTGACAGCGTGGAGCCAGGTAAGGAGTGAATACGTCGCAAAGGACGAGTTCCCCGATTCCTTTACAGTAACCTTCCTTGAGGATCGGCCTCAGGACGATTCCCATAAGACTTGTGCGGAAACCTGGCATGGAACCGCCTCGACAAGCTGGAAGCGTGAATCTGATGCTGCGGTACCCAGGAGCATTCTTTGGGTCCAAAACCCTTCCAATGTACCAGGAATAGGACGGTTCCCCTGGAATCGATGATAGATTGAATTTCAAATTCTTCTTGGCCCTGTACGATGACCGGTGGTGGTCTAGGGGAGACGTCAGGGAATTGAGAACTTCGAAATACGGGTTTTAATAGCGAAACATGTATTACCGATGGAATCTTCATAGACAGGGACAGCTGTAAATGATAGGCCACAGGATTGACCCGCTCCAGAATGGTAAATGGACCCAGGAACCTTGGAGCAAATTTTAATGTACAGTGGCGGCCGCCTTTATCCTAATGCGGCTGGATCCACGGTGCTCTGATAATCTCAGTGAGATGCGGTTTTTTTTTTTTGGTCCGGAGTGAATTGCGTTATTTTAGCGCTCGTGATATTAGCATTTTATTCTAGCTGTCTGCAATACTGCAATACCGTCTAAAAACTCAGGGGGGCGTTCGCGAGCTGTTGTCTTGGAAGTCTAATACCTTAGCAGTTCAACCTACGTCAGTCTGCGTGTGCGCGCAGTAATTGCAAATTTGCATATTTACTGTATACATGCATTTGCAGTGCTGTACCCTGTATGTCTCATTTGAAAATTGTTGAAACGCATAGGCGTGTACAGTACTGTAACAGTGTCACATTTCAGCATATACTGTACAGCACACTCCCCTCGCTCGTCCCCGCACACACACACAGGATAATTTACTGCACTGCAGGGTATTTCAACTTCTTATCTTATCTACAGTGCAGTACATCTCTCCCACACCATTCCTTTGAACGTGTGTCTTTCTGGTTTCAATCACATTCCTGCTTGACAGCAGATGATTACTGCGCATGCGCCTGTAACTTCACACACCACTGCTTGCTTGAGTGAGTGGAGTGACCAAAAAAAAAATTTCTCCTCAAATTTTAATGTTTATTTTCTCCACAAGCCTGCAAAAACCATCTTGATATTACCATATTCAATCTGTGCTGTAGCTTTTGACTGCGACCCTGTGCATTTGACTGCACATTGTTGATTTGTGTGCTTTTTATGTACTGTATTTCGGAGTGTAGGGATCATATTATTATGATGAACTGCCTTTTGAAATTAAAGTATGTCATTATCTTTGAACTTCATGCAGCTGTACCCTGTAGCCCCCTCCCCCATGCACACACACAAGGCTCGCTCAAGGATTTAAAACTCTTATCGACAGACACCTCTACAGAGTCATTCATTTTCTGAACCTTGCCATTGTGTTCTTAATCCGTCCCTAGCCGAGCGTCACCTCACTGCGCCTGCGTGTAATCCTCTTTGAGATGGGAGCTAGCTGATTACTGCGCATGACTCATCCAAACCCCCCCTCCCCCACCAAGCCTTTGAGGCTTTTTTTACAGTAATGCTTTGGTGGAGAAATCCCTTCTGGAATTTGATATGTAAATCTGATTTGCACAGCATTGTGAGAATTGAGAGTTAAAAAAAAACATTAACTGATTCATGTTGTTTTGTCATTCATTCTTTTTCTTTGGTGTACTGTAGGTGTGTGTGTGTGTGTGGGGGGGGGGGGGGGTTGTTGTCAATGATTATGATTATCATGAATGTAAATAAATATTTATTTTATCAGGAACAAAAAAAAAAATATAAAACGCTTGCCATTGTGTTTTTAATCCGTCCCTAGCAGAGCATCACCTTTCTATGCGCCTGCGTGTCATCCTCTTTGGGATGGAAGCTACTGTAGTTGATTACTGCGCATGCGCCTGTAAATTCACCACTGCTTGCTTGAGTGAGTGACAAAAAAAAATTCTCATTTTTTTATTTTTATTTTCTCCACAAGCCTGCAAAAACCATCTTGATATTACGATATTCAATCTGTGATGTAGCTTTTGACTGCGACCCTGTGCATTTGACTGCACATGGTTAATTTGTGTGCTTTTTATGTACTGTATTTGGGGGTGTAGGGATCAAATTATTATGATGACCTGCCTTTTGAAATTATGTAAGTTCTTTGAACTGCTGCATAGCTAATCCTTCATGCAGCTGTACCCTGTAGCCCCCTCCCCCACGCACACACAAGGCTCGCTCAAGGATTTGAAACTCTTATCAACAGACACCTCTACAGAGTCATTCATTTTCTGAAGCTTCCCATTGTGTTCTTAATCCATCCCTAGCCGAGCGTGACCTCACTGCGCCTGTGTGTAATCCCAGTTACCGAGGGCCGCAAACAGGCCTGGTTTTCAAAGGCTATCCTGAAAACCGGGCCTGTTTGCGGCCCTCGAGGACTGGAGTTTTGAGAGCCTGACTGACTGCTCTGCACACCATCCTACTGTAAATGTTTTGACTTGCTGTACTTTAATAAAGGAGATGTTGCGTTTTGTATATTTTATGAATAAAGAATTTTTTTTAATAACAGGTAAGACCATACTGTTGTGCTGTACTGTACATGTTTTGACCTGCTGTACTTAAATAAAGGAGATGGTGTGTTTTAACTTGTATTAATAAATACATGTTTTTATTTACTGTACACAAGACCTGCACAATTCCAGTCCCAGAGCGCCGCAAACAGGCCCGGTTTTGAAAGGTTATCCTGAAAACCGGGCCTGTTTGTGGCCCTAGAGGACTGGAGTTGTGCAATCCTGACTGACTGCTCTGCACACCATCCTACTGTAAATGTTTTGACTTGCTGTACTGTAATAAAGGAGATGTATATTTTATGAATAAATAAAAAAATGTAATAACAACATGTGACTGTAAACCATACTGTACTGACTGTAAATGTTTTTACTTTCTGTACATAAATGTTTTCACTAGCAGTCAACCATACACCTGTTGATGTTTTGAATTGCTGTGCACTTAAAATGTTTTTACATTGTACAGTATTTGTAAATAAATGTTTTTGTACTTACTCCACCAATATAAGAAAATGTTGATTTGTTTTAAATTGTTCCATTGTCTCCTTTGATACTGTAACAAAATACAGTGTTTCTAGAATGTACTGTCCAGGTATACTGTACTGTATACTGTAGGCATGCTCAGTACTGTACATCACAAGAGTATTAAAAAAAATACAAGACACATACTGTACTGTATGTACTAGTATAGAAGACACATACTGTATGTACTGTAATACATGTAGAATAAATGCATACTTTTTATTTTTATTATACAGTATATATAAAAAAGTATTGTATACTGTACGGTCGGAAGAACATCAGCAAACTGTTTCAGGTATTCTATCCTAATCAATAACAACGGCCACTAAACTGTAGACTCCGGTACGTGTTTTTTAAAATCTGATTCAGCAATGTACAGGCATTGTTGCACAAAGCGATATTATCCATCGAAATCCCTACATTTGCCGTTTTCTTTTCTGAGGAAAAACAACAAGTAAAGTTTTACTGTAATGGTCAGTCCCCTAAAGAAGTTCCCAGTCAGTCCCACCAATAATTTTCTCGGGGGGCGTCTCCTGTTCACATGCGCATGCGCCTACCGTCGATGTGATGACACGCATATGCGTTTCAAGAAGGTTCCAATGCGCATGCACCTAGCATTCCACCAATTGTTCAGTATCTGCAGTACTGTAGAAGCTCGACAGCCAATGATATTGCTTACAGGCGAATCGCTTGACTTTTGAATCACACTGATATTGATATTTTCAAAATAAAAAAAAACAGAAAAAAATACGCAACATTACTCACCATAGAATTTCCCATTCAGCGGGTGCCGGGACCGGCGCTGGGCCACTGCAAGTCCAGTATTCTTGATCATACACGTTGACAGTTGACAGCGGGACTACTACACCTGTAGTCAGCTGATGAGGCTGGAAATCGCTTAGGTACATGCAAGCTTGCTCGAAACTGCACGCGAAATCTGGCTCAGGCTGCAGGTATCCGTGTGTGGACAGATAGCAAGGGTTGTCACTGACGGTAGGACCGTTATTGGAAGCCTATGCTGGTGCTGGCGCATTGCTTGCCAGCGACTGACGTTTCTTACTTGCTTTTAACACAACCTTTCGCCTTTTGCAGTCTGCATGATCATAGATACAGGAAAAACCCGGTGATACACACCAATACCCTCCAATAAATTCGGGATCAATACGAAAAAAACATGGATCGCTACATAACTTTTTCCTTATTGCACGCTTCCACACATGAAGAGCTGGCAAAAATTTGTAAAAGTCATAGTTTTCGATAAAATACTGATAAATTTGAACAACTGTTGCCATCTTATCATCTGTTGCATTAATCGTGGCCCATATTAAATACGCGTACTTTCTGTCGGTTTTTGGAAAACGGGCTGCACTTGACCACTCATGGCGGCGGGACTGACTCTGGAGAATAACAGGTTTCACGAAGGAGAGTTGGAGCACTACTACAGAAAAATAATTGCTAGAGAGCGGGTCCCAAGAGTAAGGTTTAATGGATCAGAGCATGGTTACAAAGAAAAAACGTGGAGGGCTCATTTTTTCTTTGTAACCATGCTCTGATCCATTAAACCTTACTCTTGGGACCCGCTCTCTAGCAATTATTTTTCTGTAGTAGTGCTCCAACTCTCCTTCGTGAAACCTGTTTACTGCTGTGGAGTACCGGTAGCACACACCTAAGAAGACCAAATCCCTTGAGGACCACCTACAAATAAGTGAGTTATACCACTCAGTTTTGCCCCACAATTTTCCCATTCAATGTATTTGGCTGGACACTAGCAAGTGTGAGTACTCACCATTCAAGAGGTGGTACTCCTCCAGTTTATTAATATCTAGTGGAATCAGGTGTGTTTATCTTATAGGTGGTCACTCTTATATTTATGGGATACTTCGAGGATACATTTATGGCATTTAAGATTTGATGAATCTGACAAGTTTTTGGGTCCATGTTTAAGAGCACCACACAGCTTTTTTTCTTCTGGAGAATAACAGAAACTGGTGTTTGTCTTTCTTTAATACGAAAAGCCTCAATTGATACATTATTGTAACCTCTTCCTTCAGTCCCAAGGCCAATTTACAATAGCCCACTGTGGTATCTTTTTTAAACGAAACACCTGCAAGTCGACACATTACTAAAGCGCATGCGCATTACAATTCATGAATATCTGCCATCTGGCGGACACGCGAAGAATTGCAACCTATTAAATCCGAACCATTCTCAATAAACGCATCAACCGCGCATGAACCGCGGCTGCGAATGCAACATGAATGCGGCATGCACCTGGTGAAGTGCTTATCATTCGAAAAAAAATCCAGGAAAAATGCGGTGATGTTGTAGAATAAAAGGGGCCGCGACAGTAGGAGTCTTCAGTCTTGTGTATCTTGAAGATAGCCACACCTTGTCTCCTGGTTCAAAGTTGGGTGCCTTTTGGCGATGTCGGTCCGCCTGTGTCTTCTGTCTACGGACAGCCTATTGGAGAGTTCTTTGGATCCTCCTCCAAGAGTTCTGGAGAGAATTGACCCTGGTATCGGCTGCCGGGACTCCGGAGGGAGTAGAGGAGATAGGAAGACGTGCCGGGTGAAACCCATAGTTTACAAAAAAGGGGGGTTTTGGGTGGACTCATTTCTGAGCGAGTTGTGAGCAAATTTGGCCCATGGAAGGAGCTCCACCCAGTTATCTTGTGTGTCGGAGATAAAGCCTCTAAGATATTGCTCTAGAGATTGATTTGTTCTTTCTGTCTGGCCGTTAGTTTGTGGGTAATTCCCGGAAGAAAAAATAAGTGAAATGTCCACTCTTTGGGCAAAGGCACGCCAGAATTTTAAGATGAAGTGTGATCCGCGGTCAGAAACAATGGAGATTGGGACTCCGTGGATGCGAAAAATTTCTTTGATGCAGATGTCTGCCAGTGTGGCCGAGTTAGGAAGGCCTTTTAGAGGTATAAAGTAGGCTTGTTTGGAAAATATGTCTACTATGACTGGGATAGTGTTCATCCCATTGGATACTGGGAGCTCTACGATAAAATCCATTGATAAAGGGTCCAAGGGCGATCCGGGATTGGCAATGGACGGAGAAGACCAGACGGCTTGTTGCGGGCAGACTTGTTCCGGGCACAATTGCAGCATTAGAAGAACTTGTAGCAAATGGTAGAGTGTATCATTTTACTCTACAGTATGTTTCAAAGCGGCTACCCATACACGGCCACGCTTCTTCAATTAGCGCTTGGTTTAACGCTCGCAGCTCCCCCTTGTGTTGCAAAACCAATTGGCATGGTTCACATACATTTCTATTACTGCAGCTAGGGATTGAGCTGCAAAATGGGAACAATAAAGATGGTGTAGGGGGAAACATATCAGTGTGGTGCACATACAGTTAACCACACAGTGTGGTGCACATACAGTTACATGTTACAGCCACACGGGCACTGCAACATGTAAATCACATATGTTGAATGGCAATTAATAAAAGATTTAACCGGATATATTTTGGAAGTAACATTAGTCTTAAAGGTTTTTCTAGTCACACCATATGGGCATGCAGTGCAAGTAAAGAAACCTTTAGTGGAATTGGACAAGGATGATCTTGGTTTAGTTAGAGGATAGCTGGGTGCTATTTTGGATTTAAAATTTGTGGCCTTAGTGAATATAATACTAGGTGTAGGTGACAAAATCTGCGCAAGAGTATCATCCCTAAGTAAAATTGGCCAATGTTTATTGAATATTTGCCTAATTTTAGGAGCCATTTGATTAAATTTGTGTAATAAATTATATATGATATCTAACCTCAGTGGATTGCTGACTGTTTTTATTTTTATATTCTATAAATCACATATGTGATTTACATGTTGCAGTGCCCGTGTGGCTTGCAGTATGTGGGAAAAACTGGTAGGACCTTCCAGAGGTGAATATATAACATCAAGAAGGGGCTCACCACACACAGTATCTCACATCATTTTCTGACTCACCATAACCAAAATCCAGCTGGTATGGAATGTTAGGCAATAGAGATAGCATCGTCCAGTTTGAGGGGGGTAATAAACTCAATCAGATCAGTAGGCATAAGGCCTACTGGATCTATGAGTTAAAGATCCTCTCTCCCAATGGACTCAATATCGACTTTGAATTGGGAGTATTTCTTGAAAACGAACCACTAATTCTGGGACTGGTTTTCTCTATCAGACATCCTTTTAGAATGTAAATTGGGAATAACAGTTTTTACATTTAAACAATCAAGAAAAGTTTTGGATCAAGTAACGTTTACGTGTGTATGTATGTATACATGTATGTGTGTGTGTGTGTATGTATATATATATATATATATATATAGCAACTGTAAATATTACTGTATGTTCATTTGCATGTCTTAGACAGGTCTGCAACCCTGTCTTTCCCCATTGTCACCCAGCTTACAGCACTTCCACTGCAGCAAGGGATTCTGGGAAATGACATGCAAATGAGCACTCAGTGCCACCTTTTGTCTCAAGCTCGTATTACACAAGCCAATCCTCAAGCCAATGCATGCTGTGTTAAACACAGCTTTTAAACAGAGGCTGGGATGAGATGCAAAGCCATTAGACCTACTCACATACATGTTTCAACCTTGATGGGTATCATCAGTGTGAGGCTGGTCTTAATGGCTAGCAGGTTTGAGACTAGACTAGGTAATCACCACTGTCATTAAGGTTATGGTGGGTAAAAAAAGTGACAAAAACCCTCCACAGTAAAGCATAAAGCAACTGTAAATATTACTGTATGTTCATTTGCATGTCTTAGACAGGTCTGCAACCCTGTCTTTCCCCATTGTCACCCAGCTTACAGCACTTCCACTGCAGCAAGGGATTCTGGGAAATGACATGCAAATGAGCACTCAGTGCCACCTTTTGTCTCAAGCTCGTATTACACAAGCCAATCCTCAAGCCAATGCATGCTGTGTTAAACACAGCTTTTAAACAGAGGCTGGGATGAGATGCAAAGCCATTAGACCTACTCACATACATGTTTCAACCTTGATGGGTATCATCAGTGTGAGGCTGGTCTTAATGGCTAGCAGGTTTGAGACTAGACTAGGTAATCACCACTGTCATTAAGGTTATATATATATATATATATAATATATGTGTACATGTATATATACATGTATGTGTGTGTGTATGTATATGTATATGTGTAGGAGGACATGTGCAGAGGTACACAATGGAGACTATTTTAAGGTGAAATTAAAACAAGGCTTTATTGTGCCTGTCGCTTTAAACACAGCAAAAATATATGAAAATAAGCCAAACAAAAAACCTATCTCTGCTTTGGAGACTATCTACACATACAGCTCAGCCCTCTCTGACTGGGTTGGTTAGCTAAGCTATTTACCAGCCCCAAAATATAAACATATATACAGATATATTACAGTTCCAAAAGAAATTCTTATCTGTTCTCCTGAAGCTGTAGGGGAAGTCCTATCAGCATACAGTCCAGTCCTTCTGCAGCTCAAGACAGCAGTTCCTCTGGTCAGTCTCCCCAATTGTGCGACTCAGGAATCTCTGCTCTGTCTCCTAGTTCAGCTCGGGTGTGAGCTAAGGAGTCTTACTGCCTGTCTCAAAGGCAGGCTTTTTCTAACACCTAAAATCAGCCAGGTGCTGGTCAATTAATCAGCACACTGCTGGATTAGAGGCAAGTTTTCTGAACAGGGTAAGTCCCCTGTTACATACCTCCCCTGTTTGTGGGAAGCTCGGGCTTGCCACGGCCAAAGCCCATCCTTCCACTCTCACTCGAGATATCTCTGGGACTTGAATGAGAGTGGATGGAGGAGTGTCAGGAATTGGCGTTCTCCACGCTCCCCACACAGAGCACTCCCTCCCCGCAGGGAGCCCCTGGACACACAAAACAATCCTGCCTTACCGGCCTCCACGGCTCCCCGCCCCTGCCGCCGTCGCGGGATCACTCCCCTCGGCGATTCCTCTACTCAGCGCCGGGCGCGCCCACGCCCTCCTGCACGCACACCTGCACCATCCACTGGCTCGGTTCACGCGCGTACACGAGTTACGGAGCACGCTCAGTCTGCACACTCTTATTCCCGTCCCCCGGACCTCAGGCTCCGCCCCCGCACACTGCACGGGCATACTCAGGTTACCAACAAGACTCACCTGGCCTGTTATGCCTGCACCAATCTGCAGTGTCTCCCTGTAGCTCTTCCTGTCCCGCCTCCGTTCCTAATTGGACCTTCCTGCTTTATCTAGCTCCTCTCTGCTCTCAGTCTTTGCTCGACATAGTCTCTGTATGGAAGTACTTCTGGATTCTCTCAGTAGTTTCACAGGTTCTGACGCAGCTCATACGACTACCCCCTCTGGCTCTCGATCTCGGCACTCCTTGGACAACACACACTCTGGTAACCCCTTGAACATGGCTTGGACTACGATCTATCTCCACTCTCCACTCCCTGACTTCGGCAAGGCATCCTTCACTCTATCTCCACAACCGGTACCGGCAAGTATTTTCTACCTTACTACACCTGGCCTGGCAACGCTTCATACCACACTCCGGACATGCTCCCTTTGCTGCGGGGGTGTGTATTACCACTTCCCCCTTCAGCTCAGGGGACGGGTCTGGTCTGCGGGCAGCACCGGCGTAACATTATATCAAGCCCACAAGACGCAGACCAGACCGAACTTCAACAGTTTCTCTCCAATCTGCTTCAGCAAAACCAGGCCATGGCGGATCAAATTGTGGCACTTACACGCCAGGTCGCAGTACTCTCAGACAGGGTACCGACCGCGACCCTGCCAGATGTAAGCCCCCACTCCGCAAGTGCAGTTAGCAGCTCAGATGTAAGGATTCCTCCCCCCAAGCCTTATGCAGGTGAACCGCAAGATTGTAGGGGTTTCATAAACCAGTGTGAGGTGCAGTTTGAAATGGCCCCCCATCTCTACAATACTGATCGCAAGAAGGTAGCCTACATATTCTGGAAGCCAGAGGGTCACGTGTAAGATGACTTAGCTCAGATAGTGTCAACTCGGCCCTCTTTTCCAAGCACGACAAGGTCTGTTTCTTTTCTTATTTTATTTTGGAGAAAGCAGGGAAAAACAGTCTCTTGTGTAGAGGTGTAGGTCTAAATATCTCTGTGTGTGCTTAGTAGTAAAGGGAGGTGAAAAGATAATCCTGCAGCACCATTACAGGGGTTACAGCAAGGTACTCACTCGTCCAGTGGTGTGGTGGAAAGGAAATGGCAATGTATGCTGGGTAGTAAGATAGTCTGGGGACAGACCATCTGTGAGCAGAGCAGAGGGGGAGAAAGCAGACTAGCCCATTTGAGAGAAAAGCTGGGGCTGCTATGGCAACTCACAGGAGTGTCTGGGGGAGCTACAACATGTAGCAATAATGTTGCATCTTTAATACAGCAAGCTGCTGGGAGAGAGGGAATGGCACTGTATTTATCACACAAGCACTGTGTTTGTGTGCAGAGCCAAACACTTACAGCTGGCACTAAGAAGCTGACAAGCAGGGCTGCGAGGAAAGGGGGGGGGGATGAAACAGAATTGCAGACAGGGGTATTCCTGTTCCATATATAGAAGCATATGCACACCGCTGGTAGGTGCTGGAGGGGGGTACTTATCTGCCGGTGCGCTGTATCCAGGGAGGTCCAGACATCCCAGAGGTACTTAAGCAAAGGAATGGAAGCAGGCACACGGTCTTTCTAAAGGTGCAGTTTATTGTGCCACCAAAGGTCCAACGTTTTGGCAAATAGATTGCCTTTATCAAGGAGAGGGCTACAGAACATGCTAAACATACCACAATTTATGTGAATACAAAACTAACTAAAAAAAAACTCTCTACCAGCGCTTGATCCAAGTGATAGACTAATTGGTGTGATAACAACAATTGAGTGATTACAATGTGATTACATATGCAGCCAAGGGGGCAATAAACAATGGATTGTTCAAATCCAATACCATACAGATACAAATACAAAAAATGTCCCCGGCGCAAAGTGTGGTGATGATAATTACAGTACCATATCAAAAGACAGTCCTGTTTGAAAAGTCAGTCCTGGTGGTAGAATGATTCATCAACAATGTGAGGTAGATTTTCCTCTAGGCGTGTTCCCTTATGTTGTCTGCAATAACAGATAAAGAAAACACACCATTGCGCAGTATACAGACTCAATTGCCCCAACCTGAAGAGGAAAATCCCTACTTACAGGATATTTTCTTGTTCATTCAGGGGAGAGAATCTGTTCTTTGGCTCTCTTCCTCCACCCTGGTCTCCACGGGCCCCTCGTGGTTCCTAAGGTGGCTCTCTTCAACTCGGTCTGTGTCGTCCCAGTAGCAGCATACACCGCAACAACCGTGGTTGGAGAAAATTGAAAGACAGCCTAGTGTACTCCGCAAATTTTATTTAACAATGTTAAAAAGCAGCGATGTTACACTCACATTTTGCGAGGGCAAACATGCCGCTCAAGAATGCCGTCCGCAGCCTGTGTCCACTCGATGGTGTGTTGTTCACGACGTCGCGCGCCAACCGATGACGTCAGCGGCGCAGCGCCCGAAGTTCTCCCCACACCACGAGATGCAATGCAGGTGACAGCTTACAACGTGCACTGTACTAGGCTCCTCCTCTCTACGCGTTTCGTGACGCTACGTCACTTCCTCAGGAGATGAAGGAGTCCAGTACACTGGTGCCTTAAGTACATGCACTAAAACTTGTATCTGCCCACAAATGGGCGGCGATCATTTTCGTCACTTAACTGAGTAATTGCAGGACCAGAAACAGCTGACTTGATATACTGTGCTGTTAGGGTCAAACCAGTCCTCACTACTACCCTTTTAAAATATCAAAAAATATAAAATGACTTAAAACATGTTAAAACATTAAATTAATAAAATAAACACTTGTCCTATAGTTGATTACATAAACCTAATGTTTAACATTGATCATATTTACAAATTCAATAGAAAACGATAACTACATTGAAGAAAGATGAAACAAGCAGATTCTAAGGGTCTTTCAAAAAGGATGCCAGATCGAAATCAATATTTAGACCCAATGGGGACAAGGTTTTCAGGACATATATCCAATAACTTTCTCTTTTGGACAACATGCCCAGCCTGTCTCCCCCGCGCCAATTTGGTTTTAGATGTTCAATACCCATACATATAAGGCCATCAGGAATCTGATTATGCACTAGCTTGAAATGATTAGAGACGCTATGCGTCTCGAGGCCTCTCTTGATGTTGTATATATGCTCGGCAAATCGCCTCTTGAGAGGTCTCCCTGTGCGCCCTATGTATTGTAGCCCACATGGGCATTGCACTGGTGCTATGGAAAAGATACATCGATGATGTGCTGTGTGTCTGGAGGGGGTCTATGGATGAGCTTGAGGCATTCAAGCAATATTTGAATATTAATGAACTGAACCTGCGATTCACATTTAATCAAAGCAATACCATCATTAACTTCCTTGACCTCTCTCTGTATATAGAGGATGATACTATCCAGACAAAAACATATAATAAGGATGTAGATGCAAATACCTATTTATTGGCATCAAGCCATCACCACCCAAACTGGCTCCGGAACATCCCCAAGGGACAAGCACTAAGGGTTAAGCGAAACTGCTCAAATGAAAAAGTGTACCAACAGCAGGTAAATGACCTTAGGGATAGGTTCCTGGAGAGGGAATACAAAATGCGTGATGTAGACTCTGCCATTTCTGAAGTTAATAAACTAGATAGAAAAAATATTCTATGTAAAGATCCGACCACAACTGTTATGAAGAAAAGTGACCCATTTCCATTTTTTGTAACCCAGTACAGTGGTCTGGCCCCCACTATAACAAAGGTTCTTACTAAACATTGGGGCATACTACAGAGGGACCCGGTTCTCAAAGAGATTGTCCCAGAAAAACCTCAGATAGTTTATAGAAGGGCAAAAAACCTAAAGTCCCGGCTATCACCAAGTTGTCCCTTTGATGGTCTTCGAGACCGCCATGTTACATGGCTAAGTAACCTTAAAGGATACTATACATGCTCCAAATGTATTGGATGCAAAAATAGTGTTAAGGGCAAATCATTTAAATCAAACAAAACCGGAGTGGTCTACGATATAGAAACATTTATTAACTGTAAGACGGATTATTGTGTTTACTTACTGCAATGCCCATGTGGGCTACAATACATAGGGCGCACAGGGAGACCTCTCAAGAGGCGATTTGCCGAGCATATATACAACATCAAGAGAGGCCTCGAGACGCATAGCGTCTCTAATCATTTCAAGCTAGTGCATAATCAGATTCCTGATGGCCTTATATGTATGGGTATTGAACATCTAAAACCAAATTGGCGCGGGGAAAACAGGCTGGGCATGTTGTCCAAAAGAGAAAGTTATTGGATATATGTCCTGAAAACCTTGTCCCCATTGGGTCTAAATATTGATTTCGATCTGGCATCCTTTTTGAAAGACCCTTAGAATCTGCTTGTTTCATCTTTCTTCAATGTACTGTAGTTATCGTTTTCTATTGAATTTGTAAATATGATCAATGTTAAACATTAGGTTTATGTAATCAACTATAGGACAAGTGTTTATTTTATTAATTTAATGTTTTAACATGTTTTAAGTCATTTTATATTTTTTGATATTTTAAAAGGGTAGTAGTGAGGACTGGTTTGACCCTAACAGCACAGTATATCAAGTCAGCTGTTTCTGTCCTGCAATTACTCAGTTAAGTGATGAAAATGATCGCCGCCCATTTGTGGGCAGATACAAGTTTTAGTGCATGTACTTAAGGCACCAGTGTACTGGACTCCTTCATCTCCTGAGGAAGTGACGTAGCGTCACGAAACGCGTAGAGAGGAGGAGCCTAGTACAGTGCATGTTGTAAGCTGTCACCTGCGTTGCATCTCGTGGTGTGGGGAGAACTTCGGGCGCTGCGCCGCTGACGTCATCGGTTGGCGCGCGACGTCGTGAACAACACACCATCGAGTGGACACAGGCTGCGGACGGCATTCTTGAGCGGCATGTTTGCCCTCGCAAAATGTGAGTGTAACATCGCTGCTTTTTAACATTGTTAAATAAAATTTGCGGAGTACACTAGGCTGTCTTTCAATTTTCTCCAACCACGGTTGTTGCGGTGTATGCTGCTACTGGGACGACACAGACCGAGTTGAAGAGAGCCACCTTAGGAACCACGAGGGGCCCGTGGAGACCAGGGTGGAGGAAGAGAGCCAAAGAACAGATTCTCTCCCCCGAATGAACAAGAAAATATCCTGTAAGTAGGGATTTTCCTCTTCAGGTTGGGGCAATTAAGTCTGTATACCGCGCAATGGTGTGTTTTCTTTATCTGTTATTGCAGACAACATAAGGGAACACGCCTAGAGGAAAATCTACCTCACATTGTTGATGAATCATTCTACCACCAGGACTGACTTTTCAAACAGGACTGTCTTTTGATATGGTACTGTAATTATCATCACCACACTTTGCGCCGGGGACATTTTTTGTATTTATACCACAATTTATACACAAATGGGTACTCACCCCCCCACGATCACTGCTGCCTTGCTCCTGGATGTCAACGCCCCCATCGTGACGTCAGAGCGCCAGCGCGACGCGGCGTGATGACGTCATGCACCACGAGGAGACAGCCTCCAGTTGCAGCAGGTCCCCGAGCTCCCGTAACTTCGAGTAGTCTTTAGTTTTGATCTTGGGGAAGCTTTCGATTCTTTTGAAGAGTGAATCCTCGACTGCTTCTGGGCTGCCGTAGGACTCTTCTAGCCTTTATCACACTAGGTCAAGACCTACTTGAGGTTGGTGCGCGTTTGCCGCTCGAAGTCTCTTCGCGTGCTCCCTGGATACGTTCCCCAGGAATTTGACTAACAGGTTGAGCTCTTCCCTTGCTGAGAAGTCCAAGCTGTTGATCGCGTCTTTGAACGTGAACTTCCACGTCCGGTAGTTCTCAGGGCGGTCGTCGAAGCTGATGAGTCCTGCGTGCACCAAGTTATGCCGGATCATGTACTTGGCTATGTCTGTCAGACCTGAGGCATCGGCATGTTTGTCCCGTTCTGAGGTAGTTGCTGGGACGGTCTGTGCGGTCACCTCTTCCTTGGCGTGGACGCATGATGGCTGCTGGCCAGTGTGAGGGGCTGTTTTCTCCCGCGTGGGTGTACCTGGATTGCGAGCCTGTTGTGGGGCATCCGTGTGCGCGCTGGCGTGTGGATCACTATTGTGGCTGTGGCTATCCCAGGCAGCATGTACCATTGCAGGAACAGCATCTTCTCCTCGTGGGCCTAGCAAGTCTTCGGTGTCTGTGGAGTCACTCCATCCGTGTTGAGATGGTGCGCTGGTGTTTACACAGAAGAGGCTCCTTACGTAGTCTTCAGTGCGTTGGATTGGATCCTCTGAGGCTATCCGTTTGTATGGTAGCTCCCCGCCGTCCTGTATCACAGCTGCTTCTAAGACTTCGGCTTGGGCTATGGCGGCGGCGGCTTCCTTCTCTTGATTTAGGGCCTCTAGGTTGGCGTCCACCTCTGCCCTTTTCCGTGCAGCTGTGGCAGTGGCTATCTGCTCCTCCTCTTCTAAGCGGGCCCTTTCTAGTTTCATGGCTGCCTCTTTCTGAGCGTATGCGGCCCTGCGGTGGCTCTCGCCTTGGTAGCGTTTGCGCTTGCGCTAGACACGTGAGATTGCGCTGATCTTGCTAACCTTGATGAGTGAAGATCATCGGGAAGCGCAAAGTCATGTAAAACAGAAACACATTTCCTGATGGTGCAGTATTGTGATGTAGATAAATAAAAAAATTTAAAGTGCGGTGTGCTAAGTACTCACAAGTGTATGGTGAGTGTTGTTCCCATAAAGGTATCTTTCAGGGACAGCCTGTCTACCCGTGGTAGAGGTGGGTCAGTGTATCAAGGTGGATACTGAGGACCTTAGGTAAAAAATGAGGAAACAGACATAGTGCAGACTGTACGAAATATCTATTAAAATTGGTAAGTGGATGTACAATACACTCACAATGTATAAAAGAATAACAAGCGTTTAGATCACATATTGGATCTCTGTGCAAAACAGCTGTATCAGTCCCCCCTTCGCCCCTTCGCCTCGGCGTGCGTTTCACTGATGCGTCTCACCCAAACCGGAAACCGGAAGTGACGTCATCTGCGCTTGGCTCTCTGGGGAACTTCGATCCTTTAGTGGTCTTCTCTCATCAGGGTTCACTCTACGCGTTTCTCCGTATTGCGGTTTCATCAGGAGCCTTGATGAGTGTCTGGATGCGCTGGAGTGCTGTGATGCTGTTTCCAGCAAAATGTCTTTACTCCTACTCTCAGCTTCCGTGATAGTGGTACGCACACGGCTGTCTCGTGCCAGGTCAATGTTACTCTGTAAGTCTCTTTCTTGCAGGCTTTGCTGGTGTTGGCCCTGGTCAGGTAAGTAACGTATGCCTCTGACAGCTCTTGATAACACGAGTGATCAGTCCTTAATTGCGTTATTGCCTGCTCGAGCTGTTGCGCATAGTTGCCAATACTAGTAACATTGCGTATTCCCAGTGTGGTTGTTTCCGAGGCCAACTCTAATTTAGCGCGGTGCGCTTCAATGTCAGTCTCATATTTTTCGCGGGCCTTTTGTGTCAGTGTGACTGTCCGTTTGGGCCTTGCGCCTGCCTGCGCCTGTTGCAGTTGCGCAGCGGTCTCTGTGTCTGAGTGATCGCTCTCCTGCGTGAGGTCTGGTGAGGCTCTGAGTTCTGCCATGCTGTAGGTGTGTGTAGTCCTTTTGCCAGTGCGTGTGGCGTGCGGTCTTTTACCTTGTCTACGATGGGCGTCTGTCTCAGATGATGCCGTGCGGTGTCCTGCAGCGTGCAGCGTAGGGGTAGCTGTACTCACAGGTGTCCGGTGGCTCTGACCCGTGTCCTGGCGGGTGTCCGGTGGCGTGGCCCTTGATGGTGCTAGCCGTGGGGACATGCGCAGGGGTAGGTGAGATGGTGGCTCCTCACTATGGGGTCGTCCAGAGGGTGAACTCAGACAGAGAAAAAGGCATTAAGGTTTTGTGTAAGAAGCACTGTTTGTTGCAAGGCTGGTGTGCAGTGTAGGCTTCTGCTTGTCTGTTAAGGCTGCAGGCTGTGTGCAGTTTGAGCTACTTGGTGGTTCCTTAGTCTGCAGAGACTGCTCTTTTTTATCATGGAGTCTGGAGTAGCAGCTCCTGTAAGTGTCTGTAAGGCACACAATATCTTTTCACTATTCTGGAAGCCAGAGGGTCACGTGTAAGATGACTTAGCTCAGATAGTGTCAACTCGGCCCTCTTTTCCAAGCACGACAAGGTCTGTTTCTTTTCTTACTTTATTTTGGAGAAAGCAGGGAAAAACAGTCTCTTGTGTAGAGGTGTACTGTAGGTCTAAATATCTCTGTGTGTGCTTAGTAGTAAAGGGAGGTGAAAAGATAATCCTGCAGCACCATTACAGGGGTTACAGCAAGGTACTCACTCGTCCAGTGGTGTGGTGGAAAGGAAATGGCAATGTATGCTGGGTAGTAAGATAGTCTGGGGACAGACCATCTGTGAGCAGAGCAGAGGGGGAGAAAGCAGTCTAGCCTATTTGAGAGAAAAGCTGGGGCTGCTATGGCAACTCACAGGAGTGTCTGGGGGAGCTACAACATGTAGCAATAATGTTGCATCTTTAATACAGCAAGCTGCTGGTAGAGAGGGAATGGCACTGTATTTATCACACAAGCACTGTGTTTGTGTGCAGAGCCAAACACATACAGCTGGCACTAAGAAGCTGACAAGCAGGGCTGCGAGGAAAGGGGGGGGGATGAAACAGAAGTGCAGACAGGGGTATTCCTGTTCCATGACACTACATTTATAACCTCCTCACTGGCAGCGCCCTGGCTTGGGCTTCCCCGGTTTGGGAGCGACGTTCTGACCTTACCCAAGATTACCCGGCATTTAAAGCCGAATTTCAACGAGTATTCGCTTCTCCCGCTCGTCGGGAGATGGCATCTGTTTCTCTCCTCCAGATCACTCAGGGACAGCAAATGGTGACACAGTATGCTGTGGAATTCCGGACTCTAGCAGCCGAGACTAACTGGGGACAAGAGGCTCTCGTCTCTGTATTCTGGCAAGGCCTGGCAGATCCCATCAAGGATGAACTCTCTCGCCAATTCAGGCCGGATCAATTGGAGGTCCTCATTGATTTGGCTGTCCGAGTGGATCAACGTATCCAGGTACGCCGCTCAGAGCGTCAGCGCACTCGCTTCCATAACTTTCAAGTTCCGTTCTCCAGTACTCCCAGCAACACTGCTTCCCCAAGTGCTACCATACCTCTTCGTCCTGCACTGGAGTTGCCCGAGCAAATGCAATTGGGGGTACAACCCATCCGCACACCGATACGGCAGTTCCGCCACGCCAGGGGATTGTGTTTCTACTGCGGATCCATGGAACATCTGGTTCGGGAGTGTCCACTGCGTCCGGGAAACGGGAACACCCAGTGAGTACAGAGGGGCTCTCTCTGGGTGTAATGTCTCCACGTCCCGTTTCTAAAGGTGAACTCCCTAAGAAACTTACATTTCCAGTCTCCCTTTCAGGCGATAAGTTCAAGACTTCTACCGCTGCTTTCATTGACTCAGGAGCTGGAGGAAACTTCGTGGATCTTGAATTCGCCAGGTTAAACCGCATACCACTCGTGAGAAAGAAGGTTCCCATCGCACTCGTCGGTATCGATGGACGTCCTCTTACCCCGGCCCACATCTCCTTAGAGACGGCTCCCTTGCTTCTGTCCTCACATCTGCACAAGGAGCTCTTAGTTCTCGATGCCATTCACGCTCCTGGGATACCCATCACCCTTGGTCTTCCTTGGCTACAGCTTAACAATCCTCTCATTGACTGGACTTCCTCTGCTCCCATTTCCTGGAGGCCGAGGTCAGGCGAGACCCATCAACTGCTGGCCAATACCTCTGTTCCGGAAGTTATTCTACCTTCCGTTTACCATCAATTCCGGGACGTTTTCAATAAGGTACAGTCAGACCTCTTGCTGCCACACAGGACTTACGATTGTCCGATCTATCTAGTTCCAGGTTACTCCCTACCCAAGTCCAAGACCTACCCCTTGTCGTTACCAGAATCTCACGCTATGGATGAATATATCCAGGAGAATCTCAAGAAAGGCTTTATTTGTTACTCCAATTCCCCAGCAGGGGCTGGGTTTTTCTTCGTCAAGAAAAAGGACGGGTCGTTGAGGCCTTACCCCCTTCCCCTTATTACCGAACTGTTCGATAAATTACAGGGGGCCAAGATTTTTTCCAAGTTGGATCTACGTGGTGCCTATAACCTGGTGCGCATCAGGAAGGGGGATGAATGGAAGACGGCCTTCAACACGCGTAGTGGACACTACGAATATCTGGTAATGCCTTTCGGCTTATGTAATGCTCCCGCTGTCTTCCAGGATTTCATCAACGACGTCTTTCGTAAGGTACTCAATATTTTTGTTATTGTATACTTGGATGATATCCTGATTTTTTCCAAAGATCTCCAGGATCATATACGCCACACTTCCTACGTCCTTTCCCGTCTCCGGGAACACCATTTGTACGCCAAACTGGTGAAGTGCACCTTTCATCAGACCTCTACTCCGTTCCTGGGGTACATCATTTCCGATGAGGGGTTTATGATGGACTCCGGTAAACTTCAAGCAGTCACGGAATGGCCAAGACCCAACTCTCTCAAGGCCATACAACGTTTTTTAGGGTTCGCTAATTATTATCGTAAGTTTATACGGAGTTTTTCTACCATTGTGGCACCCCTTACTGCACTCACCAAAAAAGGAGCTGATCCTTCTGCTTGGTCATCCGAGGCCATCTCCGCCTTCGAGACACTCAAGGAAGCCTTTAAATCCGCACCTATTCTCCGTCATCCCAACATTGAACTTCCCTTCGTCCTGGAGGTCGGCGCTTCTGATTCGGTGCTGGTGCCGTTCTTTCTCAGAGACCCACGCCCCAAGATAAGTTACATCCCTGTGCATATTTTTCCAAGAAATTGTCATCTGCCGAGAGGAACTATGACGCGGGTAACAGGGAACTTCTGGCCGTGAAGATGGCTCTTCAAGAGTGGAGACACCTGCTGGAGGGGTCGAAAGAGCCGTTTACTATTCTCACGGACCACAAGAACCTTCTTTACATAGAGAACGCTCGACGCCTTGGTCCACGACAGGCTCGTTGGGCTCTTTTTTTTTCTCGATTCGATTTTCACCTTTCCTATATCCCTGGGACCAAGAACGTAAAGGCAGACGCACTCTCCCGAATACATTCTTCTGAAGAGAGGCCAGAGGAATCTTTGGAGACTATCCTTCCGCATGAGAGGATTCTCGCCACGTCTTCTTTCAAAAATCTTGACAAGATTTTGCACTCCCAGAGACGCATTCCCAAGGACTTGGTCGTTCCCGACAACAAACTCTTTGTACCATCCAAATTTGTTCCAGAGGTCCTGTCTTGGGGTCACTCCTCTAAATCTGTAGCTCATCCAGGTTTTAAGAAGACTACTGATCTCATTCGTCGGAATTTCTGGTGGCCAAGGATGTCTCAAGATATTCTGGAGTTTACCCGCGCCTGCCCCATGTGCGCTCAAAGCAAGACTCTCCGTCAAAAGCCTCAGGGTGTTCTGTTACCCCTTCACGTTCCCGACCACCTCTGGTCCCACATTTCCATGGACTTCATCGTGGAGTTGCCCAGGTCCAGAGGAATGAACACTATCTTGGTGGTCGTGGACATGTTCTCGAAAATGTCCCATTTCATTCCACTTAAAGGATTACCCACCTCCCCCACCCTTGCTGATATCTTTACGGAGCAGATTTTCCGGATTCATGGGATCCCTTCGTCCATTGTTACTGACAGAGGTTCTCAGTTCGTATCCAAATTTTGGAGAGCTTTCACGAAGAGATTGGGCATCTCTTCTTCTTTCTCTTCCGCCTATCATCCTCAGTCCAATGGACAAACAGAGAGAATCAATCAATCAATCCCTGGAGAAGTACCTGAGATGTTTCATATCCGATTTCCAGGATGATTGGGCTCAACTCCTCTCTTGGGCAGAGTATGCTGTCAATTCTGCCAAAAACGATTCCACCCGGGAGTCGCCCTTGTTTATAAATTATGGGTTCCACCCTCCCTGTCTTCCCATCCCCAACATTCCTTCTGGAGTACCAGCCGTAGATGAACGCATTTCTTCCCTCCAAACCGCATGGTCCAGGATTCAGTCTACCCTTCTCAACTCCTCCCGCAGATCGAAACTACAGGCCAATCGTCGTCATCGTTCGGCGCCCAGTTACAAACCAGGGGATTTGGTATGGCTCTCCTCTAAGAATATCCACCTCAAGGTACCATCTCCTAAACTGGCACCTAAGTTCCTGGGTCCCTTCCCTATTTGTGAACAAATCAATCCCGTGGCATTCTGCCTCCAACTACCATCCAGTATGAAGATTCCCAATGTCTTTCATGTGTCCCTCTTAAAACCATTTATCTCCAGTCACTTCTTTCCAGATCAGACTCGTAAACCGAATCCCATTACTGTACAAAATAACGAGGAATACGAAGTTCACTCTCTTTTGGATTCTCGCCTATCCAGGGGTCAGCTCCAGTTCTTGGTGCAGTGGAAGGGCTTTGGCCCTGAAGAGAGATCCTGGGTACCTTCAAAGGACATTCATGCCCCGGCCCTTCTTAAGTCCTTCAGGAAAAAGTTTCCAGAAAAAACGTTCTTGTACCGTCCTGAGGTCGTTCCTGAAGAGGGGGGTACTGTCAGGAATCGGTGTTCTCCACGCTCCCCACACAGAGCATTCCCTCCCCGCAGGGAGCCCCTGGACACACAAAACAATCCTGCCTTACTGGCCTCCATGGCTCCCCGCCCCTGCCGCCGTCGCGGGATCACTCCCCTCGGCGATTCCTCTACTCAGCGCCGGGCGTGCCCACGCCCTCCTGCACGCACACCTGCACCATCCACTGGCTCGGTTCACGCTCGTACACGAGTTACGGAGCACGCTCAGTCTGCACACTCTTATTCCCGTCCCCCGGAACTCAGGCTCCGCCCCCGCACACTGCACGGGCATACTCAGGTTACCAACAAGACTCACCTGGCCTGTTATGCCTGCACCAATCTGCAGTGTCTCCCTGTAGCTCTTCCTGTCCGCCTCCGTTCCTAATTGGACCTTCCTGCTTTATCTAGCTCCTCTCTGCTCTCAGTCTTTGCTCGACATAGTCTCTCATGGAAGTACTTCTGGATTCTCTCAGTGGTTTCACAGGTTCTGACGCAGCTCGTACGACTACCCCCTCTGGCTCTCGATCTCGGCACTCCTTGGACAATGCACACTCTGGTAACCCCTTGAACACGGCTTGGACTACGACCTATCTCTACTCTCCACTCCCTGACTTCGGCAAGGCATCCTTCACTCTATCTCCACAACCGGTACCGGCAAGTATTGTCTACCTTACTACACCTGGCCTGGCAACGCTTCATACCACACTCCGGACATGCTCCCTTTGCTGCGGGTGCGTGTATTACCACTTCCCCCTTCAGCTCAGGGGACGGGTCTGGTCTGCGGGCAGCACCGGCGTAACAAGGAGAACCCTCAGTCCTGCTGGGATTGGAGCCCTTCCTCCAGTTTTGTAGTGTCTCCTCCAGAAGGTGTTTGAGTTCAGCAGTCCTCAGTCTCTCAAGGAGAACTTTTCCCAAGTACAGTCTTTCTACTGACCATGTGGTCCTGAGCTTTCCCCTGTGTCGGGCACTCCTCTTTTTGTAGGCAGACTGTATGGCGACAGTCGCAGAGCGCCTATGCAAATCGCTCTCTCTCTTGCCATCCTTCCCATGTGCTCCACTTTAGCACAAAATGTCCATTTCCTGGTATCACCAGAGCTCTCTATAAAAGCCATTTGAGCCCTCGGTTCTTGAAGTTGTCTTCCTGCACTTTTACCATTCAATGCAGTCGCCATTTCAGCTTCTTTGGGATTGAGTTGCGATTCCAGCTCCATTTCTAGAGAATGTCCTATCTTTTCAGCTTCCTCAGCTAAGGATTCTTCTGGCTTAGATTCTGCAGTCCTACCTCTGTTTGTTACCTGTTGGGCGATTGCAGGTTTGGCTAGTGCTTTCTTAGGTGGCTCAAACTTCGTAATCTTGTTTTGAAGGTGAGTGGTGTCCCCAGCTCTCACTGTATACTTGTCCTCACGGGCCTTAGTTACTGTGGGATACCGATGCTTGGACAGAGCCAATACCTTTTCCCGTATTGGAGGCATCTGTAAGTTAGTGGACTGCATAGTCTCACTCTGTCTCTTGAGTGTTTCCTGCCATTCTCCTTTCAGGGTCTTTATTTCTTCCCTGTGCTTTCTCTGAGCTTGCTTCCACCTATCATCTTTATTTGGTGGAGCACTGTGAACTTCTTCGCTTGGGCCGCAAATACTTGTCTCAGTTTCTGGATCTTTTTGCGCTCCCTCTTGTACCGAGTCACCTGGTCTCTAAGCTTAGCCTCTAGCGATGCTTTGGTGATGGTCAGGGTAGCCTTCAGTTTATCCTGCTGCTTTGCAAGGACGCATTGGGTAATCAGACATTCCTGCAGCACTTGTATTTCCTTAGCAGCCTGCAGATTTTCTTCCTGCAGAGTTCGCTGCTTCTCTTCGACATTCTTGAGGTGTGTATGCAGACCTTGCAGTTGGTTCTGCTTTCGGTGCTCTGCTTCAAATTTCTCATCTTCCAACCGTTTCTTTATTTTTTCAAGCTCGTGCAGCTTTTCATTCTTTCTATTGACGTTAATTGTCAACTCTGAATTTTCTTTTTTTAATCTTAAATTTTCTCCTTTTTCAGTCTCTGTACTATTCAGGGCCTCCTTGCAGTCCACCTTCCATTTTTGCACATCTGCTTGGAGGCGGGCTGTCTCCTGGCGTGAGACTTCCATCTCCAGGTTTAGGTTCTGAAGCTCCTTCTGAGAGACTTTGAGATCTAAGTTAAGATGTAGGATAGTTTTCTTTGAAATGTCCAGCTCCTCAGTGAGACTGTGAAGTTCCTTTCTGGAGACTTCCAGTTCTGTGCGGCAGCTGTTGATCTCATGATGTGAGGCATCCAGTGCTCTGCGGAGTGTATGAACCTCCTTCTGAGATACGTCTACGTCTGTCCGGACACTGTCGACCTCCTGTTGTGAGGCATTCAGCTCTATGCGAAGAGTGTGAACCTCTTGCTGGAAGACTGTCATTTGCTTCAGTGCCTCCTCATACTTCCGCTTCAGCTTAGCCATCATTTTATCAGATTGGCTCTGCTTTCCATCCATGGCGGTAATAGTAGAGTTTGCAGTATCTAGCTCAGTCTTGAGATCGTCCAATTCTGTCCTGGCCAAAGAGTACATTGTGAGCACATCTTTCTGTAGCTTCACGTTATTTTCCCAGAGCCGATCACAATCACGCCTGGCAACCTTCAGGGCATCCCCAGGGCTGGTCCAGGGATCGTCATTCAGCGGTTCCGGCTCCACTTCCCTGGGATGGTTGGTTGAGGTTTTCTCACTATTAGCACCGGACAGACACTTCTTTGAGGTACACATCTTCTGCCTTGGGCCATCTGGATATTCGGTCATCCGCGGGATGACTTCTCCATTTTCTCTAGGCTGCAGGGCATTTCGGACCCCCTTTTCCTCCGCAAAATCTGCAGATGTATCTGTTCCTTCCACGGTAAGTGAAGAACCGCTTTTCTTTTCTTGCCTTTTTGTTTTGGATGACACCGCCCCCTCAGGGATACTGGGGTCTCCATCTTCATTTGAAATTTTAGCAGCGTCACTGGATCCACCTGGCTTTTCTTGCAACTGTAATAGCAGACGGAAATATCTGGTGATCCACTGCTCCCGCTTTTTCTCCTGCCGATCATATTCGTCTTCATCGGGAGCGGTCTTTTCGGTTTGTACCGAGTTCAGGCACCCCCACCATTCTTGGGGTGTTTTGTGGGTGTGACTCGGTTTGGGTTCCCCATAAGAGATGTCTTCCTCCTCATCGGCCACTCTTCCGTGTGGTAGGGTTCATTACAGGAACGTTGTATTTTGGCCTCCATTTTGAAGCTATCAGGTATATTTTTCTTCCTGACCTCAGGAGGCGCTATTGCAGCTGTTGTCACTGTATTTGCTAGAACCCCAAATGGTTGTAGTCCTACAGGTGGGCATATTTTGCTTGTAGAGGTCGTAGCTCTCACAGGCCTCTCTGTAGACTTTTTCTTCCCTTGGGTAAGTTTTACAACATTAGCATTGCTGTGCATGCATTTATTCTCATCGTCTGAATAAGGCCTGAAGGGACACTGCTCCTTGTGGTGGGGTTCTTTAAACCAGGAACAAATTTTCTTCCCTATTTTTACAGAGTCTGTATTTGACTTCAACTGGGTGGTCATTTTAAATTCCCAGGGTTCTATTTCTTTGCAGTGGAATATTTCTTTCACTCCCGGCAGGGTGACTTAACACTCAGCAATTGGCTTTGGGATACCTTTTACACAGGTCAGCAATCCCTTTTTCCCCGGTAGGGCAATTTTACACTCAGCATTTGTTTGCTGAAAATTCCCCTGCTTCAGCACTGTCTTGCATCAATTTTCACACTTTTCTGCATATACTCCATTCACAGCTGGTAGTCCTATGCGGTGTGGCAACCTTTATTTGCAGAATCAGTACCGCTCGTGGGTCACCATCTGTATTCACTGCTTCAGCAAAACATTTGAAAACAACAAACACCTATCCCTTTTAAGGCTAACTCACTTCTTGAACCCTGACTATGGCTGGAAGGCAAAACCCCTATTTCAATGACCATATTACACTTTATTGTGATAGGCAAATAAGGTTTACCTGCTTCAGCAGTCTCACTCTCTCTTCTTGGGATTGGAAAAAAGAGTCCATCTGTGGTTTTGTGAGTTTCAGTGCAGTGTACATTTCCTGCCTGGGTGTGTCGCTTTAACTCTGATCTCTGCTGCATGTGATTGTTTATGTTGCTCAGGGTGTTTGTAGGCAAAAAGCACACAAAAAAAATTTCCACAGGCAATCTCCGGGCCCTTTTAACTTCAAAGGCCACCTCTCATCCCACTTCTAACACCATATGTAGGAGGACATGTGCAGAGGTACACAATGGAGACTATTTTAAGGTGAAATTAAAACAAGGCTTTATTGTACCTGTCGCTTTAAACACAGCAAAAATATATGAAAATAAGCCAAACAAAAAACCTATCTCTGCTTTGGAGACTATCTACACATGCAGCTCAGCCCTCTCTGACTGGGTTGGTTAGCTAAGCTATTTACCAGCCCCAAAATATAAACATATATACAGATATATTACAGTTCCAAAAGAATGTCTTATCTGTTCTCCTGAAGCTGTAGGGGAAGTCCTCTCTACTCTCCTGGGTAAGCACCTTTGTGTGCTACAGCAATGTCTGTCCAGGTTTTGAGGTCTGGTCCCCTTGTCTTGCTATAAGCATACAATCCAGTCCTTCTGCAGCTCAAGACAGCAGTTCCTCTGGTCAGTCTCCCTAATTGTGCGACTCAGAAATCTCTGCTCTGTCTCCTAGTTCAGCTCAAGTGTGAGCTAAGGAGTCTTACTTCCTGTCTCAAAGGCAGGCTTTTTCTAACACCTCTAATCAGCCAGGTGCTGGTCAATTAACCAGCACACTGCTGGATTAGAAACAAGTTTTCTGAACAGGGTAAGTCCCCTGTTACAATATGTATATGTATATGGGTATATGTATATATATATACATGTAGAGGTATCAGTACCGTGTTAGCCGAGCTTCAATAATCAAAAAATAAATAGATGATACCGTTCTGTGGCTAACGAAATGCTTTTATTTGTGCGAGCTTTCGAGATACACTGATCTCTTCTTCCGGCGATGTTACAAATAAAAGCATTTCGTTAGCCACAGAACGGTATCATCTATTTATTTTTTTATTATATATATATATATATATATATATACAGTGTTCGACAAACCTATACATTTGCTCGCCCCGGGCGAGTGGATTTACAGTAGAGGCAACGCTTATTCTAACATTTGCCTTAAACTAGCCGGGTTACATTCAGGGTATGTGCTGGGTATGTTCTGGGCTAGTTTGAGGCACGTTTAAGGCATTTCTGCATTGACTAACGACCCATAGGATTAACACAGCAGGGATCCCTGGCAGTCCAATTCAGTTTGAATGGGACTGCCAGGGACCCCCGCTGTTAATCTGATAGGCCATTAATCAATGCAAGAATGCTGGGGCTAGTTTAAGGAAATGTATTCAGAATGTACCTGGGTGTACCTGGGTCTTTTGGGGAATTGCCACTGGTTTTTGTTAGAATAATCGCTGCCTCTACTGTAACATCGTGGCGAGCTCCTATTGGCCCAAGAAGCACACGTGTGGTACTAGGTGGCGAGTAGATTTTTTTGTTCGGCGAGTAGATTTTTTGGTGATTTGTCGACCACTGTATACTGCTGCGGCACAGTTTATTCGAGCATTTGCCCGTTCTGTGCCGCAGCAGTAGCCTGGCGCGCGCCCGAGAGTGACGGGCGCGCGCCGAAGCAGCGGAAGAGCGCCCTCCGATCGTGGCGCTCTCCCTACTGCTGCCGGGTCCGCCGGAACCCCCTGCCGCTGTCCCGCGATCGCGGGACACCAGGGCTCCCTCGGGGAGCCCCTGGACGCGCGTGCAGGGGGCGCACGCTCCCGAAGACGCGTGACCGCGCGTCTATGACGCGCGGCACGCCGAGGGGCGGCCACTAGCAAGCCGGGAAATCTCCCGGCTTGCGGATCTGGTCGATGCGCAATAAAGCGTGTCGCCAGTGTATAAATATATATATATATTGGAGAAAAAGCAGAGAGAGTGCACGCCCCATAGCATAATACAGTACATTTATTAGGAAAGGGAGAAGGGAAAGGGGTGAAGGGAAGGGGGGGTAGAAAATTCACTCACAAGGGTAAATTTAAAAACAAGCAGTGTGTGATAATATCACCGCCAACTCTGGTCACTCAGCATCCAGACCCTGCAGTCCAACTCTCACTTGAAACTGCTGGAAGATGGTCTCTGGTGCGGGTGTCGAAAGGCTCCTTAAAATCAATAATGCAGTCTTTGAGTTCGGGTACTATCTCCAATGTTAGCCGGCCGCAATGTGAATCTGCGCTCGATGTGGCCCGTCATGCGCTTGCGTGATGACGCAGTTCCGTTCCCTGGCGCCTTTCGTCATGTGACTGTGACTTTCTCAAAGGGTTGCTCCCCATTTATTGCTATCCCAAAGGGAGAAGCACAGGGATTCACTTTCTGTTTATCACATTGTATGGCCAATCTCTTTGCCAGCAGCATGTTCCTTACATGGAGAAGCGCAGCGATTATATATTTGTTTTACATTTTCTGTTGGGCCAATTTTAATCCTTAGCAGCACACTCCTATAGGGCAACACTAATATGGTGTAATTAATATATTTAGCCAATCAGATGCAACTGCTTATTGAAGCAGTCTGTGGGATGCCAGCCCCTCCTTCTTCTAGGTATATCATCTCCTAGCAAGTGAGTATCTGTACTGGTATATATCAGTTTTTAACTGCACTGTGGCGAAAATGGGGGTAATCAGCGCATTAATAAAGGCAGTGGGCTCGGCTGGTTACCCCTATTTCGTATTGGGGATGAAGGGGTTAATTTTATATGCTGTTCCCCTTTTAAGACTGCTAATTTAGGAACGGAGTGAGCCAGCACCCTGATTTTTGGGGTGCCGCCTCAGTGTAATCCCCCAAGCACACACATATTAAAAATATAACTTTGTCATAAGGGAAACATATTTTTGATAAAGTGCCTTTCTGGTGCAGGTTTATATGTACCGGCAGGATGCTATTGTTTCTGCCTGCCTTTGTAAGGCATTAAGGACCAAATGTTATGCATACCTGAAAGACCCCAGAGTCATAAAGTGTCACTTAATCAGGATGTTTCTGAGTAGCAGATCCTGTTACTCATCCTGGCTATTTCACACCTTGGGACCAAACTCCAGACATTGCGTCCCCAGAAATGAGTGGCAACTTTTTACTTAGCAGTGCTACCAAGCTGCTTACTGAGCATGCTCAGAGATACCTGAGCTGGCTGTAGGATTTGCCCATGCGGATAAGACCTAAGTACAGCGGCTACGACTCCAGAACGCAAGGGGTTAAAAACATCGCAACAAGGAAACTTGCCCTGCTTCAGGATTTCGTTAGCCCTGGGGATTCCAGAACGAATCCCAGAGAACCAGAAAAGACTTTGCACATTCACAGAAGGATTGGACTGGCTATTTATTTGGCAATTTGCAAATGGACTACATTTTAAAGGACAATCTTCTGGTGCTTTGGCACCTTTCTAGACATTATCCTCTGTTTCTCTACCCGTGAGTGTAATTATTAAGTTTATTCTGCAGTTGTCGTGTGTTTGCCTATCAAGGGAATAAATCTCAGTTTATTTTGCTCAACCTGTTCTGCTCAATCAGGACCCACGAAATATAAATGTGTTATTAAGCGCGTCTCCCGTCACAGGCACTATGTTATATAAGCATATGCTTGGATATATTAACCCTTTCACATAACATTAGTTTGCATTTAGCGTAGGGACCTGCTATAGAGACTTACCTTGATGTTGTTAGCAGGCGTGGCATTATTTGATCAAAGGATGTAAACCAAAAGTCTCCTTTATCTTAGAGATGTTCACACTATATATATTATATATATATATATATATATATATATAAGAAAAAAATGTGTGATGCTCTCAAGACAATTATGTAGTTTGAAAATTGTTGTAATGAAATGGAAGACAACCTGTTGATATATATGTCCTATTGGATCAGGTAAACAGCTATCCCACAAGGCAATGAGGTAAGGATAGTTACCGGTTGATGATCCCTGGAAATGTGATTGAGGCAAAGCTGGAACGGACTCACTTGGGAAAGCAGATTCCACGATGAAAAGAAAGTCCTTGTAGATGTCCAGCACCTCCAGGTTGAATGTGCCTCCGTTGTGGAAATCTTCACAGACAGGGAGAGGGAAAAAAACGGAGCACTATCTCCAATGCTGTAAAAAACAGCCAATAAACCACAGGGTATGCGTTCCCAAAATAAAGCTATTTAATGGCTCAAGAATCAGTTACAAAACACACCAACGCGTTTCAGACCTTAGTGGTCCTTTATCAAGGTGAATACACAATTTCTAAAGAGAGTGTGATTTATACCTACCCCAAAGCCGCGCGGACCAGTCGCGAAGACTTCCGGGTGCGTCACGTGTCTCGGGTGCTAACCCCGTGACCTGCGACGTCATCCCGTCGGTTGCTGCAGTGGGGGTGCATAGCCGCATCAGGCGCGCGACGTCACTACGCATAGGCTCGTGTGGGGGGAGCATGGCGTCTGTGTAACTGTCCACAAGAACTGCCAGTGCTCCTCCTCCCTCCGCCTAGATGTTACGGTGCGCGTGACGTCACCACGCCGCGCGCGTGACGTAAACACGTCACAATGCATCCCATTGCTAGGCAACTAGGTCCCCTCGGCTCTGGGGAGGCACAATACAATAGAAACAACTTTATTAACATAGACAATAACACTCTCCAATCTACAGTGAAAATAAAAACAAGAAAAGACAATAAAAAATGATTAAAACATAATGATAATTTTTAAAAAAAACAACATATCATGAAGGCAATTGATCCATATATGATCAATCCATGACTGAGTGACAACCTTGGAGAAAATAATTTCAATTCGATCTTAATGAATTTGTGTAATGTTTGTAGTGTAGGTGTCAGAAACTTTTGTGGTTAATAGTATGTCTTGGCATAAGCAGCTTAACATTACCATAATGTAAGTTCTGAACTTATGAGAGAATGAGACTGAATTTAGGATTGCAAACCAGTTACATAACGAATGATTATTTAAATACACATATAGAGATGAAATCTTTTACGGCTATATATTCTATATTGTATATGTAATTGCGATATCCATGGTTTGCAACTAGATGAACTTCATAATCTGTGCACGTGCTGCTAACAAATATTCAAACACACAATATGTTAGAAAGAGGGGTACATCTCCAGTGGGCAAACAGAACTTAAGTATCGAATAGAAGAGAACCTATATCCCAGTCTGAATTAAGACCATGCGGGATACGGGTTTGAAGGGTAAATATCCAGTAAAGCTCTCTTCTATTCAAAATACTTAATCTGTTGCCCCCTCTAATTGGGTTCGGCACATGCTCAATGCCCATGAAGGACATGTTGCTAGAATCGCCCATGCTACAATTACTAAAATGTAGGGATACAGGATGGTTAATATCTTTTTTATAATCAACCTTAAGTGTTCAAGGATGCGAACCTTGAGATTTCTTATAGTCCTTCCTATATATTGTTTGCCGCACCCGCAGCTTAACAAATACACTACATAAGTGGTATCGCAATTAATGAATGAATTTATATGATATCTTTTACCTGTGTTATTAAGCGCGTCTCCCGTCACAGGCACTATGTTATATAAGCATATGCTTGGATATATTAACCCTTTCACATAACATTAGTTTGCATTTAGCGTAGGGACCTGCTATAGAGACTTACCTTGATGTTGTTAGCAGGCGTGGCATTATTTGATCAAAGGATGTAAACCAAAAGTCTCCTTTATCTTAGAGATGTTCACACTATATATATTATATATATATATATATATATATATATACAGTGTTCGACAAACCTATACATTTGCTCACCCTGGGCGAGTGGATTTAACATCGTGGCGAGCTCCTATTGGCCCAAGCAGCACACATGTGGCACTAGGTGGCGAGTAGATTTTTTGGTGATTTGTCGACCACTGTATATATATATATATATATATATATATATATATATATATATATATATATATATATATATATATATATATATATATACAGTGGTCGACAAATCACCAAAAAATCTACTCGCCACCTAGTGCCACATGTGTGCTGCTTGGGCCAATAGGAGCTCGCCACGATGTTAAATCCACTCGCCCAGGGTGAGCAAATGTATAGGTTTGTCGAACACTGTATTATATATATAATACTAATATTATATATATAATATATATATATATATCCCCAATTATTGCTATACCAAAGGGAGAAGCGCAGGGATTCACTTTCTGTTTTTCACATTTGTATGGCCAATCTCTTCGCCAGCTACATGCTCCTTACATGGAGAAGCGCAGCGATTATATATTTGATATATATATATATATGTGTATACATATACATACACAACACAAACAAAGAGTAGCGCTAATAGTGTATAATAATAAGTGATGTGATAGACAACCACAAAATATGTAAAAACATGTAAATATGAAAACATTTAATCAATGGTATAAAAAAAAAAGTGAAAAAGGTGTCAAACCAATTACAGTGATGTGATGAAATGTCCAGTATCAGGAAATATAGTCTTTATAGAGGAGGCAAGCTTCTTTGAGAAAGTCATAGCGGTGACGAAACTCGTTGGACGTGGTGACGCATGTGCGCAGTGACGCGTTGTTTGGAGGCGGAGCTGCAGACGTGGAACCAGGAAGCTGTTTGTCCATGCGGATGAGCGCGGTACACTAAAGTGACTGGCAGCACTGAAGCAGGAAATATTGAAGCAGCTAGCAGGGATTTCGGCAGAGACGCCGTCTGGAGTATGCTGTGGAGCCATAGAGGAGCTCATTGTACCAGATAATTTGAGCACCCGTTACCAGTTATATCCACTAGCCACTAGCAGATGAGTACTCTTCGAAGCCCCTGGTATCCAGTTCTGTGGTCTGTGTTATTAACACAGATTTCGCCTATCTATACGCAGCATCTTACAGATTGTCTCAATTCTTTTTACCCCCCATATGAGTACCTGTCTTACAGACTACTCCATGTTATAATAAATTTCCCATTTTATAGTATTATGCTATGGAGCTGGCGCTTCTTGTCTCCTTTTTTTGTGTATGTGTTGTGACGTCTCAGTCCCAGCGTCGGATCTTTTGTCCAGATCAAAGGCAGGAAACACTGTACTTTCTAAGCAGGGGTTTATTTACAGGGTACAAAGCAGGTACAGGTTAACTCATAACACAAAACAGAAACAAAAGACCTAACTCCTTCCAGGAGTACTGACTAATACTGCTTAGTCCCTAACTAACCGTGGGAGAGCTAAACTCTTTGCCCAGTTTACCTGCAGCAGTCTCGCACAGGGCTGACTGTGTGTGCCTCCCCAGATCAGTATAGCAGCAGCGTCTCTCACTGTGACGATAGCTTCCACAGGCTTATTAATATTACACACAAAAATAACTGGGTTTGAACTGAACGATGCTTAAGATATAATAAAGTGATTTTATTCCTTAAGATAGGTGAACACACGAGATAATACAGTAACAAACAAGAAGTACACTTACTTAGGGGTTGGGGAATGAGAAGTATGATGTAGCATTTCTCTCAGCAATCAGGTAATCATTCAGGTGATATCAGGTAACCATATCAGCAAACGAAGACAAAAGATAGAGGGTGGACAGCTAGTTTATAAACCTTTTGTCCCTCTATCTGTAACATTAAGTACCTGTGATTGGTTTTCAATTACCTCCAGCCAATCTTTAACATGGGAACACATTTCAACACATGCCCCCCTGCTAGCTGGCACATGCGCAGTAGAACTCTGGAGTCTCATTTCTGTAGCCCCACATATGCAAATGGAATGCCAGCCGGTCTATCCATTTGGCTTTCTGGCAGGAAAACCTTTGTTGGAAGGTGTTAAATGGAACACTTAAAAACTGCTCTGGTCTGAGCCTTCTCCGCCCACAGGTAAACAGTGGGGGTGACCAAACCCTTTGAACAATACTTAAGTCCTAGACATTGGGTCGCCTCTAGGGCCATCTGCTACCTTATGGCCAAAGGAATTTCCTCTGGAACTTATCCATACCTTAAAACACAGTATTAAGCATAAAACATAAACGTATTAAAATATCCGGTTCCGCTGGGTCTAGCAGTTCCAAACTTCCCAGTTCTCATTGCCAGAACTGGGACACCATATGGTCCAAAAAGAGACTTGCTACGACCTTCGGAACCGGAGATACACAAATGCACAGTAAATCATTTTTCATTTTAATACAGAAATCTCAGCTAAAAGAAATCTCAGCTTTTCACTAAATCCCTATTGAAACCAACGGGCAGCTCCGCCATAGACTTTCAATGGTAAATCGCCGCCATTAAAGTCAATGGGGTTTTTCTGCCATTGAAGTCTATGGGAAAAAGTCCCGAAATTTCAAGGGGGTCCATACTCCGTCGGGTTGGTCCAAGCGGGTCAAGGATGGTTCTGCAGTGATGCCGGAGCAGTGGCTATAGATACCCCAAACCTTGATCCGCTGAGCCCTCCGGAACCGGACATATGGAGTACCAAATTTCAGCTTTTTCCACTTAGTCGTTTTCGATTCGGGGACCCGGTTGTGGTCGAGTGGGGGGAAGCCTAGGAACTAGGGGCAAAAAGAATTTTGTTTCTTGGTGCCCTAGAACTGTTTATTCCCACGCCAATTGACGTTGAACTTGACTCGTGATTTTAGCTCTTTTTTAGACATTGTATCCGCTTTGCGGTTTGCGGTCTGGACGGCAGCCAACTCGTTCTTCGAAAGGGTACCTCGAGGAATCTCCATTGAATCAATGGGCCCATTGACTTTCAATGGGAAACCGCCGCTCTCCCTCTCGGACGCCACCTGCTGGTCTTTACAGGAAACAGGACTAAAACAGCACAATTCTCCATTGAAATGCATTGAGTCCTAATGGCGGCCAATGGGGACCTGCAAAATGGTGCCTGAAAAGGCGGGAAAACTACACAAAGAGCTATAATCATTTAAGAACTATTAACCCTTGTGCTCCCGGATGGATTCTAGTGTGTGTGTGATGCAGACACTAATTAAACCAGACATTACAATGGAACAGGGGAACAGGGGAAAATACATTTACAGGTTATAACAGGGGTTAAATCACAGTTCTGGACCTCAGCCCAGTTAACCCCTTGTCTCCCTGGTGAGGTCAGGGGATGGCCAAATAGGGTGCAACCCCTTTAATACCGGGTCACCCCCTTTCTCCCTCTACACCTCCCCTTCTTAATGCGTGTCCTGTGGCCCACTGGCCCTAACGGGGAGTGGGGCACTGCTGGCACCATTAATGAATTCAGTCTCAGAGGGATAGTCCTGGCGTGAAAGTCCATCAGCATTGCTGTTTTTACTGCCCTTTTGTGCTGAATGGTAAATTCAAATTCTTGCAAAGCCAGGCTCCATCTCAGCAGTTTGGCATTTTCCCCTGATACCCTCTGTAGCCAACTCAGGGGATTGTGGTCTGTGATGACCGTGAAAGCCCTCCCATAGACATAGGGCTGGAGCTTTTTGAGTGCCCACACAATGGCCAAGCACTCCTTCTCAATGGTGGCATATGCCACTTCCCTGGGGAGCAGTTTGCGACTTAGATACACCACAGGGTGCTCTTTGCCGTCGTCCCCCACCTGGCTCAACACAGCCCCCACACCAAAGTCTGAGGCATCAGTCTGAACAAAAAAAAACTTGGTATAGTCTGGAGCAGCCAGTATAGGGGCTCCAGCAAGCGCAGTTTTCAGGGCCTGGAAAGCAGTTTCACAGGCAGGAGTCCAGGTAATAAGCACAGGCAGTTGCTTCTTGGTCAGATCAGTCAGGGGTTTGGCCAGGGCGCTGTACTGTGGAACAAATTTCCTATAGTACCCTGCGGTGCCCAAAAATGCCATGACCTGTTTCTTGGTTTTTGGAACAGGCCACTCAACTATGGCTTCTACCTTGGCTGGCTCTGGTTTGAGATGCCCTCCACCCACCCTGTGCCCTAAGTACAGGACTTCTGCCATCCCTACCATACACTTAGTGGGTTTTAAGGTAAGCCCAGCCTCCCTGATCCTGTCCAGCACCGCAGCTACATGTCCTATGTGGGATTCCCAGGAATTACTAAAGACAGCAATGTCATCTAAGTAAGCCCTGGCATAGCTCTGCATCCCTTCCAGTAACCTATTGACCAGGCGTTGGAAGGTAGCCGGGGCATTCTTCATCCCAAATGGCATCACCAAAAACTCATAGAGGCCACTTGGAGTGATGAAGGCTGACTTCTCCCTAGCCTCCAGGGTCAGGGGGATTTGCCAATAACCTTTACTCAAATCCATGGTGGTCAGATACTTTGCCCCCGCGAGTTCATCTAGTAACTCATCCATGCGGGGCATGGGGTAAGCATCTGATACCGTCCCAGCGTTGAGCAACCGGTAGTCCACACAAAACCTGGTGGTTTTGTCCTTCTTAGGCACTAGGACTACTGGACTTGCCCAAGGGCTCTGGGACGGAGTAATTACCCCTAGGGTCAGCATCTCCTCAATCTCTCTCTCCATACTTGTCTTGACCTCTGCTGACACTCTATAAGCGTGCTTATGCAGAGGCTGCAGGTCCCCTGTGTGTACTGGGTGTTTGGTGAGATGTGTGGTCCCTGGCATGTCAGTGAAGAGGGCGCTATACTGAGCTAGCATATCCCTGGCTTCTCCCTTCTGCCTAGCACTCAACTGTGCCCCTTATCTCTACATGCTCAACAGTGTTTCCTTGCTTTGCTTCCCCTAGGAGATCAGGCAGAGCATTGCTCGCCGGATCCTCCAGCAGTGGGCTACAAATGGCCATTACTGCTCCCATACTCGGTGCTCTGTATTCCTTTAACATATTAATGTGATATGTCTTGTGCCTCTCAGGCGCTACCTGTGCAACATAGTTGCACTCATTCACCTTTCGGATAACCGGGTACGGTCCCGACCAGGCAGCCATCAACTTGTTCTCCCGAGTGGGTTTGAGAACAAGCACCTGCTGTCCTGGGATGAATTCTATGCTACGGGCCTGCTGGTCATACCATTGCTTCTGCTTGGTCTGAGCAGCCCTGAGGTGGTCCTGGGCCACCCCCATGAGCATCTCTAACCGGTCTCTGAGATCTACTACATACTGGATCACTGAAGCATCAGTAGCAGTAGTCTCCCCTTCCCATCCCTCACGGAAGAGGTCCAGAGGTCCACGTACCCTGCGGCCATATAGTAGCTCGAAGGGGGAGAAGCCTGTAGATTCTTGCGGTACCTCTCGGTATGCAAACAGCAAGTGCTGCAGGTGAATCTCCCAGTCTTTCCCCTCCGCCTCTATAAAGGTCCGAAGCATCTGCTTCAGGGTACCATTAAACCTCTCACATAATCCGTTTTGTTGGGGATGGTAAGGGGTAGTGCGCCGGCTCTGTACACCGCATGCATCCCAGAGACAATGTAACAGTTCACTCATGAACTGCGACCCCTGATCGGTTAGGATCTCACTAGGGAAACCTACCCTAGCAAAAATGTTCAGCAAAGCTGCTGCCACTGTCTTGGTACTTATGGTGCCCAGCGCTACCGCCTCAGGGTACCGGGTGGCAAAATCCACCACCGTGAGGATGTAGCGCTTCCCTGACCTGCTAGGAATCATGAGGGGTCCTATCAGGTCCATCGCTACCTTCTGGAAGGGTTCCCCTATTATCGGTAGGGGTTTCAGGGGTGCCTTCACACGGTCGCCCCCCTTACCCACTCGCTGGTAGGCATCAGAAGAGCGGCAGAAATTGCTCGCATCCCGAGATGCCCCCGGCCAGTAGTAACGCTGCAATAACCGGGCTCGCGTCCTGGTGACCCCCTGATGTCCCGCTAACGGAATAGAGTGAGCTACCCCTAACAGTTGCTGTACTATTAGGTACTATAAGCTGTCACTTACCGGTCAATCCCTTCTCTATCCCCGGGTTCCCTTCTTCCCTGTACAGGAGTCCCTTATGCCATAGGCAGCGCTCAGTGCCCTCCCCTGCCTGAGATTCGGACGCCCGAAGTCTTACGCCGGCCAGGGTAGGGTCTGTCTTCACTGCCTCCCTAAACTGGGCTCCTAAATCTGGCCACCCCCAGTCATGTGATTGTTAGGGGAAGGGGACAAGGTGAGAGGGAACAGCAAGTCAGTCGGTGCTTGCAACTGATCCTGGCTTACCTCCCCGGGCTCCTCTGTGCCCTCCGCTAACGTTGGTCCCAAAGGCTGCGGGACTGGAACGGCCGCCGCTGGCATTGCCGCGGTCTGGCTCCGGGTAACCGCCGCCACTGCAGCGGGCTGGGGCACACGGTCGTAGGTGCAGGTCATCGGTCCCAGGTCGTTGCCCAAAAGAATTTCAGCATCCAAACCTGGTAAAACCCCCACCTCCCGCACACCCTTGCCCACCCCCCAATCCAAAAAGATGCGGGCCACCTGCAAGAAACGTGGCTCTCCGTTGGCTACAGTGATTTGCATCCAAGGGCCTGGGAGCAATTCCTCTGGCTGGACCATATCAGGTCGGACCAGGGTCACTGCAGCTCCTGAATCAAGCAAGCCGACTGCTTGCCGGTCACCGACAATGACCGGGGTGAGATGCTTGCTCCGGCCGTCCGTCTGCTGCAAGTCTGCGCTGTCCTCCGCTCCAGGCTGTAGGCACCGAAGAAACCGGGGTAGGGGTGACATGGGACGTCTCGCTGGGAGTTGTTTCCATGACCGGTTCTGGTTCTTTGGTGGAAGCCACCCGCACGCGGACTACCGGCTTCGCAGCTGGGGTGCGTTGCCCTCGATAGGGTCCGTTGGAACGCAGGGGTTCTGGGCAATCTGGTCTGAGGTGACCAGTGCTGTTGCAATTGTAGCACCGGCGCTCATGCCGGAGCTCTCCCGCCTTCTGTGACCCGCTGCCCGCAGGCGGCTTTTGGGTCCACTGGGGGGTACTCACAGCTTTCTTGGCCGGCACCGGTGGGGTTACCGCTTTGGCTGGTACCTTGGCGGTCATCTGGGACCGGCTGACCACATAGTCATCGGCCATCCTCGCCGCCTCGGTGTAGGTCTTGGGCTTTTTATCATACACAAAAGCCATCACCGCCGGCGGGCACTGCTGCATGAGCTGCTCCTGAAAAATGAGGTCCAGCAGGCGTTGGTAAGTCCTGGCCTCAGAGCCCTCCACCCAGTGTAATCCGTACAAAGCCATGCGGGTCACATAAGTGACATAGGTCTCCTGAGGGTGCCTCTCCTCCAGCCGGAACTTACCCCGGTAAGCTTCAGGGGTAAAACCGTGCTGAAACAGCAAAAGTTCTTTCAGGTGGTCATAGTCATCAGCGAACTCATCTGTAAGGGCCATCAAAGTCTGTTTAGCCAAGCCAGAGAGTAGCAGGTCCAGGCGTGCAACCCTATGCTGGGGAAGCACCCCGTACCACCGGCACTGCGTTTCAAAGTTCCTTAAAAACATGTCAATCTGATCAGTGCCCTCCACATACTTGGTGAGACTGTGCTTGTCCAGTTGGAGTCCATCTTTGGGGGGTCGAACTGGGGGGCAATAAGCGGGTCTGTTTACTGCCATAGAGATAAACTTTAGCCGCTCCTCCGCTGTCCCTCGGTCTCCCCACGTTGTAATCAGTGCCAACATTTCAGGGGTAAACGGGCTGGTAGCCGCAGCCATCAGCACCCCTCCTGTTGCACTTGTCCTGGGGGGGTACACTTGGTCCCTCCCCAGGATTCTGCCGGCCCTGGGTTCAGTCCTTGATCTCCGGGCGGCTGTACAAGGGCAAGCTGAGCTGTCTCCAGCACCTCTGAATGCTCGGCTTCATAGGCTGTGATTGCGGCAACCATGTCCTCAACCTCTTGGTCTGCATATTCCAGTCCATAGGCATGGCACTTTTCTCTTTGCTGAGTTCTAGTTCTCAGGTAATAGATGCTCTCCTCGTCACTCATGGTTCTGGGTCGCAGCAGTGAGGTGGTGTGACAACTTGCGTTACTTGTTGCACTACTGTGTGTTCAATATCTTTAGTCCCAGGAACTTGCAATTACCATCAAGTTCCCACTGGATCACAGTACCCCGCAGAATACTGTAATCCAGGTCCAGTTCTGTCCCGCCAGCTGCCACCAGTTTTATTAATACGCCTGTGACGATAGCTTCCACAGGCTTATTAATATTACACACAAAAATAACTGGGTTTGAACTGAACGAGGCTTAAGATATAATAAAGTGATTTTATTCCTTAGGATAGGTGAACACACGAGATAATACAGTAACAAACAAGAAGTACACTTACTTAGGGGTTGGGGAATGAGAAGTATGATGTAGCATTTCTCTCAGCAATCAGGTAATCATTCAGGTGATATCAGGTAACCATATCAGCAAACGAAGACAAAAGATAGAGGGTGGACAGCTAGTTTATAAACCTTTTGTCCCTCTATCTGTAACAATAAGTACCTGTGATTGGTTTTCAATTACCTCCAGCCAATCTTTAACATGGGAACACATTTCAACACATGCCCCCCTGCTAGCTGGCACATGCGCAGTAGAACTCTGGAGTCTCATTTCTGTAGCCCCACATATGCAAATGGAATGCCAGCCGGTCTATCCATTTGGCTTTCTGGCAGGAAAACCTTTGTTGGAAGGTGTTAAATGGAACACTTAAAAACTGCTCTGGTCTGAGCCTTCTCCGCCCACAGGTAAACAGTGGGGGTGACCAAACCCTTTGAACAATACTTAAGTCCTAGACATTGGGTCGCCTCTAGGGCCATCTGCAACCTTATGGCCAAAGGAATTTCCTCTGGAACTTATCCATACCTTAAAACACAGTATTAAGCATAAAACATAAACATATTAAAATATCCGGTTCCGCTGGGTCTAGCAGGTCCAAACTTCCCAGTTCTCATTGCCAGAACTGGGACACCATATGGTCCAAAAAGAGACTTGCTACGACCTTTGGAACCGGAGATACACAAATGCACACTAAATAATTTTTCATTTTAATACAGAAATCTCCGCTAAAAGAAATCTCAGCTTTTCACTAAATCCCCATTGAAAAGAACGGGCAGCTCTGCCATAGACTTTCAATGGTAAATCGCCGCCATTGAAGTCAATGGGGTTTTTCTGCCATTGAAGTCTATGGGAAAAAGTCCTGAACTTTCAAGGGGGTCCATACTCCGTCGGGTTGGTCCAAGCGGGTCAAGGATGGTTCTGCAGTGATGCTGGAACAGTGGCTACAGATACCCCAAACCTTGATCCGCTGAGCCCTCCGGAACCGGAGATATGGAGTACCAAATTTCAGCTTTTTCCACTTAGTCGTTTTTCAGAGCCGGTTCTGCCGCCGCCGGCAAAGCCTATGGCGCGACCCGCTCTATCTGGTTCAACCCTTATCGGGGGTCCAGGATTCTGGGACCCGGTTGTGGTCGAGTGGGGGGAAGGCTAGGAACTAGGGGCAAAAAGAATTTTATTTCTTGGTGCCCTAGAACTGTTTATTCCCACGCCAATTGACGTTGAACTTGACTCAAGTGATTTTAGCTCTTTTTTAGACATTGTATCCGCTTTGCGGTTTGCAGTCTGGACGGCAGCCAACTCGTTCTTCGAAAGGGTACCTTGAGGAATCTCCATTGAAGTCAATGGGCCCATTGACTTTCAATGGGAAACCGCTGCTCTCCCTCTCGGACGCCACCTGCTGGTCTTTACAGGAAACAGGACTAAAACAGCACAATTCTCCATTGAAATGCATTGAGTCCTAATGGCGGCCAAAGGGGACCTGCAAAATGGTGCCTGAAAAGGTGGGAAAACTACACAAAGAGCTATAATCATTAAAGAACTATTAACCCTTGTGCTCCCGGATGGATTCTAGTGTGTGTGTGATGCAGACACTAATTAAACCAGACATTACAATGGAACAGGGGAACAGGGGAAAATACATTTACAGGTTATAACAGGGGTTAAATCACAGTTCTGGACCTCAGCCCAGTTAACCCCTTGTCTCCGTGGTGAGAACAGGGGGTGGCCAAATGGGGTGCAACCCATTTAATACCGGGCCACCCCCTTTCTCCCTCTACACTCACCCTCTCTGTATAACTCTCAACAGTGTGTGTCTGGCAGCATGGGTGGGGGTGAATCGCTGTATCACTTCCTGACTATACAGGCTAGGCTAATTAGCTCATTAACTCACAGCTTTACAGACCTTTCCAGAATGATTAACTCTATGAGAGCTGTAAAGTCCCACAACTGCCCCATTCTAGTAGCCCTTAGGGGGCAGTGACGGCATCACAGTGTATATATATATATATATATATATATATATATATATAAATATGTGTGTGTGTGTGTATATATAAATATGTGTGTGTGTGTGTGTATGTGTATATATATATATCCCTTGGTTGTTTTCACCCCTGTACTGATTGTATTATACTGTATGCTGTTGTTGTTTCCATTATGTAACTTCAGTGGCCATTTTATATTTTAATAAATTAGTATGTTTATTCAACCTTGTTTGTTTATGTCTATATGTTGAGTTCTTTATATGTGTGTTAGTTAGTGTTGTAAGTTTGTTAGAGTTATAGATTTTATAACTAGCAGTGTTAACTATGATTTTTCTTTGTGTTTAACTCCACATATCACGGGATGTTATCCACGGAGCTCAAAGTCGATCCAGGTGTACAGAATTTGATACCTTACGAGGAGTCTAACACCTTAACTGTACACATTTTTGACCCTAACCTGCTCCCCCGCCCACGAGACGTCTACGATGGTGGGTGAAAAAGGCTTATATGGGTTCCATGTAAAATGGTTTTCAGACAAAAGGTGACACGGTGTGCTCATTTTCATGTTATTTCCCAGAATCCCTTGCTGCAGTGGAAGCACTGTATGCCAGGTGATAATGGTGAAAGGCAGGGTTGCAGACATGTAAATATGCTCAGAAGTAATCTTTTTATTTGCTATTTGGTGGAGGTTTCCTGTTGCCTTTTTCACCCACCATAACTTAAAATGTGATAGTATATATTACACATACACTAACAGATTGACCTAGGCGCAAAAATAAAGAAAGGGGGTACGACGACATAGGGTAGTATGTCCTGAAAATAAATGAGGTAAGTATTGCACTCACATTGGATAGTTTTAGCATGCGTCTCTCCAAATTATTGGATCAGGGACAGTACTGAATCCCTTGGTACCACTGAAACCGAAATCCCAGGATAACACAATTGATTACTTGCTCCTGATGTCCCCGTCTCAAGCAGGGTTGGTGGTCTTTTTAACTTGAGATAAACCAAAGACCGTCAGCCACATGATTGGGATCACCTCCACTTTTTCTGTATACACTGGCGACACACTTTATTCGAGCTCGGCTAGTCCCACGAATTCGGGTATACCCGGGTGTATTGAGGTTTGTGACTGTTTTCTGCCCGAGTGCATTGAGGTATTTTCAGGCAGGGATTGAAGCATTTTATTCCCGCTGGCTGCAATACTGCACAGTATATATATATATACTGCATTACAATTCATGAATTTATGCCATCTGGTAGACACGCGAAGCATTGCAGCCTATTAAATCCTAATCATTATCATTTAACAGATCAGCCGCCCGTCAGCCAGGCATGAACCCAGGCTGGGAAGGCAAACGCAACGGGGCTTGTCAGAGGTGAGGAGCGGTGCATTCCAGGTATCTGCCAGGTACATACTGGGTATTTGCTCGAATAAAGTGTGTCGGTGCAGTAGGGCTCGATCACCCGCAGTTTTTGGACTCCATATATAGAGGAAGGTTATAGGAAACAGACATAGTGTAACTCAATTTTAATTAAAATATATATAAAAAACAAATACACATCACACTCATGGATTAAACATTAGTTTTGTGCAGTTCTGAGTTTGCCCGACTTGCAGAGGTAAGTCTCTCACATTTCCTCTCTGCTTTTTGTGCCGCCACTCTGGCGTGCACACCATGCACGGCTCACAGTGAGTCTACTTGCATGTTACGTGTCTAGATGTGCTCTTCTCGCATGATTTGGATCCCTCAGCTGGAACGCCGGCTTCTCCTGCAAAACGGGTGCCGTCACTCTACTGCGCAGTCTCTCTACGTGTTTCACCTTAACGGCTTCTTAAGGGGTTAGTAGAATGGCTGTCCCTATCCATTTATATAGTCACCTACCTATCCATATTGATCAGTTTTCAGTATGTCCTTTTGGTCCATATAATTCAACAATGTCTACATTAACCTCCATTGGCTACATTCCAGGACTTTGATGTATAGAGGGTAGATTGCCTTTATCCATCCAACATTAAAAGTGTATACCAGTTTAAACACTATTTACACAACCATCTAATAAACAAAAAATGTATTGATCACAGTTTAAACACTACATTTTACACTGCATATTCATTAGAAAACTAGCCATATTATGGGGATGTTATGGACATATTTGAATGTATTCAAAGATATTAGGAAACACACATAAAATCATTATAAACACTTAGAAACACCAAGATCTATATTATGATGCTTAAGAATTAGATTAAGATGATGAATACTTATTAGGGAGCATACTAATCATTAACAATTAGCCAATCAAGGCACATGCACAGCAAAAATAACATCAGATTTATGTTTGCATCATAAATATCCTGAATCAGCGGAATGCAAACGTGAAGACCAGGGGGTCGAACAAGTGATGAGACACTGGAGGGGGGAAACAGAGATGTAGAATTTACAAAAAAGGAGATGTATTGGATACACAGATTGAAAACCCTAACACCAAGAGGACTCAATGTAGACATTGAGCTAGCAGTTTACCTGGTCTAACACGTATTCTTAGCACTTAACATACATGAGTTGATTACCCTGTAAGTACAGTAATTATTCTTAGGATACTCTCAAAGCTTCACCTAAACATATCTTATGGTTCTGAAAAATTATTCTTAAATTCAAAGCAGAAACCGTATTCACAGGACATAAGGATGTTTAAATTGAATATACGTCATATTTTATATATTTTAGTTATATGTTTTAATATCCGATGTTAAGAAAGATTAATGCTCTTCTTCAAATCTAGGCTTCCTTTTAGACTCCAATTTTGGATCATTTTATGTATGAATTCTTATTCCCAAACATGGGTTTCTGCTTGAATTGATTCATTCAAGCACTAAGAGTAGAAATAATATTATGTTTCTCTGTTTCCCGTTTCTATCAGAGTCCAAAGAATGGATGCTGCGTTGTTTGCTATATTAGTTAGATTTAGTTACTTATTATTTATGTTCAAAAGTTTGTAGCTTTCTTTGATTACTTTGTATAGCCTTAAGTAGTAGCAATTAGTAATGCGTTTGTCTTTTAGAAATATGAATACAATATACTGTACATTGTTGATATGAATAGCTAAAATCCTTCTTTAGCTTTTTACCTTTACTATTCCCCCAACTAAGCCCTGATTCTTGCAATCGTGGTTCATATACAGGCATACCCCGCTTTAAGGACACTCACTTTAAGTACACTCGCGAGTAAGTACATTTCGCTCAATAGGCAAACAGCAGCTCACGCATGCGCCTGTCAGCACGTCCTGAACAGCAATACTGGCTCCCTACCTGTACCGAAGCTGTGCACAAGCGGGGAGGCTATAGAGCCTGTTACACATGCGTTATTTACATCAGTTATGCACGTATATGACAATTGCAGTACAGTACGTGCATCAAAAGTGGGAAAAAGGGAGTGCTTCACTTTAAGTACATTTTCACTTTACATAGATGCTCCGGTCCCATTGCGTACGTTAATGCGGGGTATGCCTGTACCCAATATGTTTGCAATATGTAGGCTTTAATTCTGTGATTACCTTGTTCAACTGTTATGTAGATCTTCACATTTTTATATATAATACATTGATATAACTCACATATCTATTGATTTACATTTGGTTATTGAAGAGTGCATCAGTTACTCTTGTATTTTCCAATTGTTGAGCTATAATTTCCATTCGCCAATGACATTTTTGAACTGCCTTTATAAGTACAGCTAGATGTAGATGTAATTAGGACTCCTGACGAAGCTTGACAACGCAAGCGAAACACGTTGAGTTCAGTGCCGAGGAGAGAACTACTGGACTGGGAGTGGAACTCTGCTGAGGGCTACCACTGTTTCGTGGTGGCCGCATACGGAAGCAGCACCAGCCAGCAATCTTCCATATTACCTTCAAACCAATGGAAAAAAATATGCCTATGTCTCCTATAATAATTAGAATGGAGTTATTTTAAATTTTAAATGACTAGTAATTTTACATGCAAGTTGCTAATTGAGGTTTAATTAAAAGCAATGTCTTCATTAAAAGTACAATGCTAACAGAACAATATGGATGTATACTGCAGTTGATTATATATATATATAAATATATATATATACACACACACACACACACACACACACACACACACACACACACACACTGATTACAGTGCCGCAGTAAAGCGAGAAACTACCAGATATATACCAAAATGGTATAAGGCTACAATAGTATAAAGGTATTGGTTGGGAGTCAACAAAAATAGGAAATAAGGCAGACAAAAATAAATAATTAAAATGACTTGTGATCCTAACTAGGACAAACTACATACAGTACAAACACATGGACAAACAATGACATACAAATTGATACAACAAACAATAGGAAAGAGGGAAAGGATTGGGAAAAAACAAAGGGATATAAATGTCAAAAAAATGAAGAAAAAAAAAAAAAAAAAACATTCAGAATGATGTAAAGGCTGGAGGCTCCAAGCAGCTCATCTCAGGGAAAACCAGCTGCTTCAACCATCTATAAGACAAAGAAAGAAAAGCGCGGGCTCCATAGCGTGTCTGTAAAATTAGGTTTATAAGTGAACGGAACTAAAATGCAACTCACAAAGGTCGCATGGACTTGCGCATGATAGTACTGTAGCATGAACCGTAAGTAGATGTTTATGCCACAATGTGTACTGGAACAAGGTCCGCGTGACCCGCTGATTACGTGATTCCGCTTCTGAGTGTGCGTCGACAGACATTGCATCAAAGTTCCCCCAGGAATAGATGCTGCAAATTCTATAGTTCCACTGTTCCTGGCTTAGAGTAATACCAGCTCCCTGCAAACTGACCGGAGGCAAAGAAACACCATACGCGTTTCGTCAGATAAACGTGGGTTAGATTATGCACAGCCCCAATGGCCCTTTTCAAATCCATGATCAGTAATCAAATAATAACCCATAATGAGTTGGCAATTTGAACTTGGGTTGCTTATAAAATATGGCATACACAAAACAATGGGATACTGTAACGGAGTGCTCACCACAAACAATGCGCGACCGCGAGGCCGAGGTGGGATTGGATATCACACCAACCCACAGCTGCATAGGCGCATCTGGAGAGTTGATTGGTCGCGGAAGCCGGGTCGGGGAAGGAGAGGTCTGGGTGGTCAGTAATACTTGCCAAGGTCAGTGTTGGAGAGTAGCGGATCGTAGGAGGTACTTAGTCGTGGTCTGGATTGGAGAGGAGCGGATCGTCGAGGTACTTTGCCGAGGTCGGGATAGAGAGGTGCGGATCGTCGTACAGGAGAACAGAAGAGCGGAGTCCGGAGGAAAAGCTAACGTCAGGAGCAAAGATCAGGAAACACAAGACTGTGGAGGCAAGACAGCAGTGAACACTTCGCACGTAGGAAGATTTATGCTCAGCCGATGAACCAGTGGCACGGCTGAGCATATAAGGCATACTGGGACCAATGAGGACAATGCGAGAGTGAGTGCGTCAGTAGCGCCTGCTTTGATTGGCTGAAGAGGTGTAGGAGACAGGTGTGGGAAGGTACCTGTGCGTGTAGTGCGCACGCGCAACCCGGAGGCGGGACCAGAGGAGTCTGCATTAATTCTCACGCTTAACCGTGCACCCGTAGACCGGTGTGTCACGATGGATGCACTTATTAACAAATTTATATTTTGTGGCTCCCAATTAAGCAGAACAAGTTGAGCAAAATAAACTGAGATTTATTCCCTTGATAGGCAAACACACGACAACGGCAGAATACACTTAATAATTACACTTACTGGTATAGGAACAGAGAATAATGTCCAGAAAGGTGCAAAGCACCAGAAGATTGTCTTTTAAAATGTAGTCCTTTTGCAAGGGCATAAATTGCCAGCCCAATCTTTCTTTGAATGTGCAAAGTCTTTTCTGGTCCATTGGGGTTAATCAGATAACCCCCAGCAATCACAGTGTCCTAACGCAGAGTTTTGTCCTTGGTTCTGATGTAATAAGACTCTTTGCGTTCCAGGAATGTGCTGCTGCTCTTCTCCACTATTAGAAGGGTGTTGGAAATCCACTCACATGGTATAATGAAAAACGAAAGACAATGGGGATAGCCTGGGTGGCATGTATATAGGGTTTGAAAGCCTGTCTCCAACATACCCATCCAATCCCCCTCGTGGGAATTTTCTCATTTCCCAATCCCCTACTTGCCCACAGTTTGGAGTGGGCACTCTAGGGATTTCCTGTTCACACAGTCTGTGCGACAACGCCACCTTGGCTACTTAGCATACGTGCACTCCCCTCTTTACCTGGCCCCTTTCAGGCTGGAAGGGGGAACTCAGGATGTGAGCTAGCACAATTGGTCAACAGGATTTCCTATTTAGCATCCACCTGGCCAATTCACACCCACCTGACTCTGGGTCTTTGATATGCAACTTTCAGAAAGACTTACAGGCGTGGGCCCAGCATGTTACCTTTGAAGTTACCCAGCTCCTAGGTGTCAAAACATTTGGTTCTTGTGCATTACAAAGGCAGGCAGAAAAAATAGCATCCTGCCTTTTAAACTGCAACAGAAAGGCACTTTATCAAAAATATATGTTTCACTTATGACAAAGTTATATTTTTAATATGTGTGTGCTTGTGGGGTTACACTGAGGCTGCACACCAAAAATCAGGGTGCTGCCTCACTCCGTTCCTGACTTACCAGTCTTAATGGAACGGCTCCTGTGATTCAGTACTGCAGGTAGAGACTAGTCTGCAAAAAAGGGGACAACAATGCATAGAAGGGAAAAATAAGACATGTACAGGGCATGAAAAATTAACCCCTTCAACCCCAATCCGAAATAGGGGTAACCAGCTGAGCACACTGCCTTTATTAATGCGCTGATTACGCCCATTTTCGTCACACGTGGCTGGTAGATGACCCAGGTGACGCGCTGCAGGAAGCGGGATGAGGGTAGCGAGACTCACGGATCCTTACAGTATCCCCCCCCGCTTCAGGAGCAACCTCCAGTGGTCTCAATAATGGCTTGTGAGGGTACTTGGCATGGAAGATGTGAACACAAGCCTTGGAGCGTGAAGACGGTGGTGAGGAACCCAGGATCGTTCCTCGGGTCCGAAACCCTTTCAGTGCACAAGGTACTGAACCGATGCTCTTGAAATCCTGGAGTCCAAGATAGACTGGACCTCGTACTCTTGTTGGGCGTGTACGAGAACAGGAGCCGTACATGAGGAGGGATCGGGAAAGCGAGGATCTCGAACAGCTGGTTTCAGCAGGGACACGAGAAATACAGAGGGGATTCTCATAGACAGAGGAAGGCGTAGCCGGTATGTCACTGGGTTGACTTTTTCCGAGATGGTATATGGTCCGATGAACCTTGGTGCCAGTTTCAGTGTAGGGACCTTGAGCCTGACATTCTTAGAGGACAACCACACCCCGTCTCCTGGATTGAACTCTTGGGTCCTCCTTCAGTGACAGTCTGCCTGCGCCTTTTGTCTGGTAGTTGCCTTCTTGAGGTTCTCCTGGATCCCTTTCCACAAATTTTGAAGGTCGTCTGCTGCTGGTACCCAGGACGTGGGTGTAATAATGGGTAGAAGTGATGGGTGAAACCCATAATTAATTAAAAAGGGCGACTCCCTGGTGGATTCATTCCGCAAATTGTTATGCGTGAACTCTGCCAAGGGAAGGAGATCAGACCAGTCGTCCTGAGTGTCAGAGGAAAAACACCGGATGTATTGCTCCAGAGACGGGTTGGTTCGCTCAGTCTGACCGTTGGTTTGGGGATGATAACCCGAAGAAAAATGTAACGCTATTCCTAGTTGCTGGTAGAAGGAGCGCCAGAACTTGGATATGAACTGTGAACCTCTATCGGAGACTAAGGCCAATGGTACCCCATGGAGGCGAAAGATTTCTTTGATAAAGAGTCAGACAATTTGGGATAGTTGGGTAGACCTTTTAACAGAATAAAGTGAGACTGGTTGGAAAAGCGGTCTACCACAACTAAGATGGTGTTCATCCCTTTAGATACCAGCAGTTCGACTATGAAGTCCATGGTCAAGTGGACCGTCCGGGATGGGAAGCGGTTGAAGGAGTCCTGGTGGTTTATCCCGGGGAGTCTTATTCCGAGCACGTCGACCATGCAGCAACGAATTCTTTGATGTCCTTTTGAATGCCGGGCCACCAAAAGGTCCAATCCACGAGGTCGGTGGTCTTTCTAGTAGCAGGATGTCCTGAAGACTTAGAAGAGTGACCCCATTCAAGGACATTCTTCCGATGAGGTGGTGAGGTAAACAATCGCCCATCAGGAACTACGAGACCTTCAGGAATGTGAGACTGCTCTTGTACAATGTCTCTCAAGGCATCAAAAGTGTTGGCGGAAAGTATATATTTGAAGGGAAGAATAGGTTCCTGCTGATCCTCGGGTTTGTCGTCTACCAGGAACTGACGGGAAAGAGCATCGGCTGAAATTTTTAGAACCCGGAAGAAAATAGATAATAAAATTGAAACGGAAAAAGAAAAGCGGCCACCGGGCTTGATGAGCCCCTAAGCGTCGAGCGCCCTCTATATAGAGCAAGTTCTTGTGGTCGGTGAGAATAGTGATTGGGTTCTCTGTGCCTTCCAACAGATGTCATAAATACATTCCTCAATGATAACATATAAATAGTGCCCCAAATCCCCACAGTGCAACCTGTCCAATTAGTGTAGATGAAGTTCATGTGCTGAGTCAGTCCCTTTTAGCCAATCTCCATTCTGTGCTCCTCATCACCAGCTGTTGGTGTTTCTCCTTTGATAATGGTGTTCGTATCCTCCCTGCTCCTGTGCAGTCTGGCATCCATCTTGCTGACGTCATCATTCCTCGTCTCTGGCAGTTGGAACGCATCTTGGTCCTATCCTGCTGTTGCACGTTGTCTCCGATCGTGCGTTTCAAGTCCGCGCATGCGCGGTGGCAATCCGGTCGATCCTCTTCATCCCTGTACCCCTTTGGATCGCAAAAAGCGCAGATTATTGTAAAATCATTGCGCCTGCGATTGTCAATCATCCTGCGGTCCTGCAGGCTCGGGGGGGGGGGGGACAGCTGATCTCCAGTATCAACTTGGTCAAGTGGTTTAATCCTAGTACGTCATCTTCATCTGTCAAGCAGCGTGGTAGGATATCTTCATCACAAATGATCCATGATGTATAAGTGGAGGAGAAAGGGGAGGAACAGATCAGCAAACCACATATTGAACAGGCTGTGTGACATATAGTATCACCGTGATTAAGTGTTGATAATAAAAAATCTAAAAAAGGTTTGTCTTTGTCAATGATTTCAAATGCCTAACCCCAGAGGCACAGTATAAATGACCATATGTACTTACAGCAGGCAGTGGCAGCAACCTAAGGAAAAAATCATCTCTGCGCAATGAAACAGCCTAATGACAAAAAGTCATTTAGTCCATTTGGGTATACAGTATTTAAAAGTGATCGTCTGACATTTGTTAGTAAATTCACAACGGCCAGTGGTTTTATTAAAAACACATTGAAAAAACACTGGAAAGTTTTACAGACAGACGAAACACTCAAAGATGTATGTAAGGATTTCCCACGTTTTGCTTATAAACGTGGAGAGAATCTTAAAGACATCCTGATAAAGGCGGATAATGAAAAACATTACATAACACCACACTTCTTAAGTTTACCTAAAGTAGGTTGTTATAAATGCTATGGCTGTAGCATCTGTAACAGTTTGAATATAGGGGACAAGTTCTACCACCCTAGAAGTGGCAGATTGTATAAAATAAAGGAGCGCATCACCTGCACCACTACGAATATAATCTATATGATTAAATGCCCTTGTGGACTATGTTATATTGGTAAGAGCAGTCGCATGCTCAAAACTAGATTTATAGAACACAAGAGCAAAATCAACAATCATGCAGAGGACACAGCTCTCATTAAACATTGCTCTGACTTCAGTCACCCAATATCCTCACTAAAGTTAATGGGTATTGAGCATATTAAAAAAGCTAGGGCTGGTTTAGATAAGGATACACTATTACTACAGCGGGAATCCTTCTGGATCCATACATTAAATACTGTATACCCAAATGGACTAAATGACATTTTGTCATTAGGCTGTTTCATTGAGGAGAGATGATTTTTTCCTTAGGTTGCTGCCACTGCCTGCTGTAAGTACATATGGTAATTTATACTGTGCCTCTGGGGTTAGGCATTTGAAATCATTGACAAAGACAAACCTTTTTTAGATTTTTTATTATCAACACTTAATCACGGTGATACTATATGTCACACAGCCTGTTCAATATGTGGTTTGCTGATCTGTACCTCCCCTTTCTCCTCCACTTATACATCATGGATCATTGGTGATGAAGATATCCTACCACGCTGCTTGACAGATGAAGATGACGAACTAGGATGAAAACACTTGACCAAGTTGACACTGGAGATCAGCTGTGTCCCCCCCCCCCCCGAGCCTGCAGGACCGCAGGATGATTGACAATCGCAGGCGCAATGATTTTACAATAATCTGCGCTTTTTGCGATCCAAAGGGGTACAGGGATGAAGAGGATCGACCGGATTGCCACCTCGCATGCGCAGACTTGAAACGCACGATCGGAGACAACGTGCAACAGCAGGATAGGACCAAGATGCGTTCCAACTGCCAGAGACGAGGAATGATGACGTCAGCAAGATGGATGCCGGACTGCACAGGAGCAGGGAGGATACGAACACCATTATCAAAGGAGAAATACCAACAGCTGGTGATGAGGAGCACAGAATGGAGATTGGCTAAAAGGGACTGACTCAGCACATGAACTTCATCTACACTAATTGGACAGGTTGCATTGTGGGGATTTGGGGCACTATTTATATGTTATCATTGAGGAATGTATTTATGCCATTGTCACTTGAAAAAGACCACTAAGGTCGAAACGTCGTGTTGGCTCAATAAATGAGTTTAATTTGCTTAAATCCGCAGTGCCCTTTGTTCCTTTGTTCATCTGTCTAGGACTGACTGCAGGCTTTCGTGCAAACATTGGAGCACCGGTAATTGTATGTTTTTTCTATTTTGAGGTGTGCAGCATCACTCCATTTTTTCCAACAGATGTCTCCATCCCTCCAGGGATAACTTGATTGCTAAGAGTTCCCGGTCACCCACGTCATAATTTTGTTCCGTTTGAGACAATTGTTTTGAGAAAAATGCACAGGAGTGGAGTCTGCCTTGAGGTTTCCTTCTTTGATGGAGAATAGCACCGGCCCCGATGTCTGATGCATCTACCTCCACGGTGAATGGTAGCTTGTGATCCGGATGCATGAGGATAGGTGCAGAAATGAAGGCGGTTTTAAGGTGATCGAAAGCCTGGGTAGCTGCCGGCGACCATGAAGCGGGATTCGCACCTTTCTTAGTTAAAGCTGTGATGGGAGCTACCACAGAGAAATTTTGAATGAATCTGTGATAGCAGTTCGCAAACCCCAGGAAGCGCTCACAGCTTTGAAGGTAGTGGGACAAGGCCAATCCAGAACCGGCTTTACCTTAGCAGGATCCATGGTGAGATCTGTGTTGGAAATTATGTATCCTAAGAACGCTGTGGCAATTTGGTGGAACTGACACTTTTCTCGCTTGGCGAACAAATGGTTTTCACGTAGGCGTTGAAGTACCTGTTTGACATGGTTGACATGCTCCTGTTAGGACTTAGAAAAGATCATTATATCATCCAGATAGATGACGACAAATTGATTGAGCAGATCTCTTAAGATTTCATTAATGAAGTGTTGGAAGACGGCCGGGGCATTACAGAGACCGAAGGGTATGACGAGTTATTCATAATGACCGTCACAGGCATTGAAAGCCGTTTTCCATTCGTCACTTTGGCGGATCCTTACCAAATTGTAGGCCTCACGGAGGTCCAATTTAGTGAAGATGTTGGCTCTTTGGAGGCGATCGAAGAGTTCCGAAATTAATGGTAAGGGATAACGGTTTTTGATGGTGATCTTGTTAAGGCCTCTGTAATCAATACATGGTCGTAGCGACCCGTTCTTTTTCTTCACAAACAAGAAGCCTGCACCAGCTGGAGAAGATTTTCAAATAATGCCCCTTTGTAAATTTTCATGGATATACTCCTTCATAGCTTTAGTCTCAGGAAGGGAAAGTGGGTAAGAAGTTCTCCTGGGAGGTACAGAGCCGGGAAGCAACTCAATAAGACAATCGAAAGAACGATGCAGTGGTAAGAGATCAGATCAGGCTTTATAAAAACGTTGCAAAATTTGGCGTAGACCTCGGGCAATTTTACCTTCTCTTCTTTGGGAGCAGTAACCCCAAAAATACGGGGCACAGCGCAGTTCTTTGAACAAAATGGGCTCCACAGAACAGGTTCATTGTCAGACCAATCAATGCGTGGATTGTGAAGTTGCAGGCATGGGAGGCCAAGAATGACGTCCACCGAAGGGGTGTGGATGGCATCCAGCTGGATCTCTCCTGTGTGGTCCTCACCTGTACAAAAACGAAAGAGAACAGTCTGTAAAGAGATACAGTAGCGACATTGTTTATTGAAGCAAAAGCCGCCGGCTCCATGCGGCTGGGAAGCGGGTAGCCGCGGCGCGTGGCGGCGCACTGTGACGTCACAGTAACATGCGCGCCCGGCTTCCCCGTCTTCCACAGGCTTCCCCGACACCCCTGGAGATCAAATGAAGGTAAGCGGGGGTGCGGGGAAGCAGAGGGGCAGAGCAGGAGCCGGGTACGGGGTCGGGAAAGGAGGTAAATTGCGCGCGAAGTGGAGGGGGGGTGCGTGGGGGAAACGCGGCGGCGCGCGGTTGTTACTGGCGGCAGCTGGGGTAGATCTCGGCGTGCCGTCGTGATTTAGTGCAATAAACAATGTCGGTGCTGTATATACTGGTTGCAGAGGTCGACCACCAATATCTTCCAACCCCACAGGGCATTTCTTGCGAACGAGGGGGCAGAAAGGCCAGCACAGAAGTGTGGAAGCCCTCACCGTTAAGCGTAACAGGAAGCAAGATCCTAGTAGGCCGCAGTTTTGCTGTGATATGGGATGTAGAAAGTGTTCCCACTGTGATTCCCCTTGACCTCATTGGGAGTTGGCGTTTCCCGACTTGTGGGAGCAATAGAGTACCTGATGTCCGGGATTGACACAGTACAGACAGAGGCCAGCGTTACGTTAACGCTGTTTCTCGTTGAAAGAAAACTTGTTACCCTCAAGTTGCATAGGCTCTGGAATATCTGGCAGAAGAGGTTCAGCTATACCGGCATGGGAAGGAACCCTGAGAGTAAGCTGCCGATGATGGTATCTTTCAGTTCTCCTCTCCTGCATACGTTGATCAACGCGAATGCATATGGTGATGAGTTCCTCGAGATCGGTGGGACATCCTTTAAAATCTCAGTAAGACCTTGCCGGAAGACAGCAAGATGGGAGAAGCCTAGGCCAGGGCATCATCGGTGAGTAGTGATGTACTGTACGACACCTTGGATCTTTGAGAAATGAATCAAGAAGGCATTAGTTCACACTGTATGAAACATTGATTCAGAAAACCCCTGCACCCATGGGGGTTGCCACCATAATGGTTGGGTGTGGGAAGTCAGGGTTCAGATGAGGAAGACAGAGGCGTAGAAGCATAGAACCTTAGAACGGAACCCGCCGCATGCCCGGGGCCTTGCTGTACTAGATAATGATAACTAGTAGTAGTAATAAAGGGGATGAAAGTAACATATAAAATGTATATATGTGTGTGAATATATTAAAGAGGAATAGGGACAAATATAGTGGTGAGGGCTTGAAAACAAAGTAACAACTAAAAGGCCTTGGATGAAGGCAAGCGTCAGAACAAAGGGACCAGCAGGAAACACAAGGACAAATGGGGGCTAGATGAGCATACTGGTATCCAAACACTGATTCATCCCCCCAGGAGAGAGAGTACTCAGCATATAGATCCAATAGGTCTCGCTAAGGCATAACCTCTTGAATTTATCACATCCCAACAAGGAGGGGGAAATGTGTTCCAGCCCCATGATTGTTAAAGAGGCTGGATCCCTATTATGTTTGCTGGAGATATACTGTGTCCCTGATTGCCATGGATGACATTACGGCTATGCTCCAAAAATCTAGTGCTAAGTGCACGAAAAAGTATGGCCCACATATTGTGGGCCATAGGAGTATGACATCACATAGACGATAAATGACGATAGACAGCTTATGGTGCTTGCAAGTAATGCAACGTCCTCTACCACAAATGCAATTACCATGAGGGGGATTCCTTACATCATATTTGCCAATGTTCTCCACAGTCCTCAACCTACTTGGTGCCAACATATTTTTAATGTTTTTGGCCTGTCTGTATGTGACAGGTACCATAGACGGCAGAGTAGGACCCAACACTGTGTTACTGAAATGAATGCTCCAATACTTTTTGAGGACACCTATAATGGAAGATGCTGCCCGGTTAAATCTAGTAATAAAACGAGGGACATTTTCTTGAACAGAATCCAACTGATTAATGGTATCACATGAATGCTTTAAGGGGACCCCACCAGATGAGTGTATGTTCATAGTCATATATTTATTCTTGGATTGAGTCAATAGGCATGCCCTACTAACACATTTGACCTCTTCAAAAACCTCAAGAACCTGATCCCTGCTGTAACCTTTAGCAATGAATTTTTCCACCTAGATTTGACCCTGTTTGACAAATTCTTCTTGCGAAGTGCAGTTCCTCTTAATCCTGAAGAACTGACTCCTTGGAATATTGATTAACACACAAACCCAGCAAGTTCATTACCTGCAGCAAGATGAGAAGATACACCATTAAAAAGAGGGAGGTGACGTGAGCTCTGGGGGAGGTGCCACAACCTCCATACAACTGATTCCAGTCAGAAATTAATTAACACACAAACCCAGCAAGCTCAAACGCCCACACCCACCTAATATTGACTATATGTAATGCCACATAGAGTGCAACTGGGCTGCAGGTAATGAATCTATTATGGTTCTTCCCCCTCATACAAAGGTATAGGGAACAAATGCAGTGTAGTGTAGGACTTGCACTTATTATGGTTAACCTTTACGATTTGGTGTGCAAGCTTATGATGTTTTGGCCAAAATTTCTAACTAAAAAAACATATTTTATTATTAGCATTAGCATTGTTATTAGTACTGAAGCATCATTTCTTGTAATTATTACATGTATGTTTTGTCTTTTGGATGTAGCACTGGGCACCCCCTGTGTTTTGCTATATCCTTGGGATATTGTCCAGCTATTTCCGATGGTGATTACTAGAAGCGTGTCAAAAATTATTTACTGCAACTTCTTTAAAGTGTGTTCTCGAATAAATTTTTGAATCACCCGGACAGGTAAATAGTTCAAGATCGAGAAATTTGATTTTCACACGATCTATAACAAAAGTAAATTTAGGTCCCATATCGTTATTGTCAAATGCAATCAGAATTGCAGATCTTCCTCCTCACCATCCCAAATTAAAATGATATTATCGATGAAACGGCCATAGAAGACAAGGCTCGCCCCCAGCCCAACCTCTTTTACTTTAAATAAGGTTATTACACCATTTATCTAATTATGTAATACAATGTGCAAGTTAGAATAGGTCATTTCTGATCCCTCCCGATTTGGTTATATATCTGATGGTTTCTTGTCTCCTCCCTGTGAACATATACAGTTATCAGCTATCTCTTCATTTATTTAATGTAATTTTATTAATTTCTTACAGTAGTTGTACTATTTATGTTAGGAATCTATATTTTTCATTTTTATCAATTTATAAATGTTTTATTGGCGCAGCAATTCCGTATTGTTACTAACATTAGTATGCTTAGTTCTTGCATGTCCATCACTGGTATTGTTTTTATTGTATTTTATTTAAACGCTTCAGCTCTGCCTTCCATGTTATTTATGTTGTATCCCATTGTTTTGTGTATGCCATGTTTTATAAGCAACCCACGTTCAAATCGCCAACCCATTATGGGTTAATATTGGATTACTCATCATGGACTATAAAATGGGCCATTAGGGCTGTGCATAATCTAACCCTGATTAAGTCACTTTACGTTTATGTGACGAAATGCGTAGGGTTTCATCACCTGAGGTTTATTTGCAGGTAGTCGGTATTACTCTAAGCCAGGAACAGTTGAACTATAGAATTAATAAACACACAGATACCCAGCAAGCTCTTAAAAAATAAAACTCCCCGAGGTTTAAGCTCACCCCTTCCCACATTCCAAATGAACAAGTTTTTTTCATGCAGCTGGTTGTGACAGATCCAATGTGATCGTTCTTCCTTTAATTATAGAGGTAAATAAGAATTTTAATCAGTGTTAGGACCGGCGATATTTGGTTATGTCTTGATGTGGCTCGCAGGCTTAAATGCTGTGGCCAAAGGGTTTAACTAAACGAGTCTTTTTCAAGAGATATCTCGGTATTTCACTGTGTATTTTTGTCATATTGGATGTAGCTCTGGGCTTCTTTGTTTTTTGTTGTGAACTATAGAAACTGCAGCATCTATTCCTGGGGGAACTTTGATGCAACATGTGTCGACACGCACCTGGAAGCGGAACCACGTCTTCAGCAGGTCCACGAGGACCTTGTCCCAACACACATCGTGGCTTTAACATCTACTTACGGTCCATGCTACAGTACTATCATGCGCAAGCCCTAGTGACCTTTGTGAGTTGCATTTTAAATCTTTTCACTAATAGATCCCTGATGACACCACAGGCATGTGGAGAAAAGCATAGGATTGGTAGCAGCAGGCACAATCTTGTGGCTAACTCCATAGTTGTCCAAGACCTCGAGTCATATTCCAGTACCCAGCGACCTGCCCCGCAGCAGCTCAGAACTACGGGCACAAATGGAGCAAGTAGTTCCGGGTCGTTGACATCCCATAAGGGAGGTTGCCATAGGAACGATGACGCCAGTCAGGCAGTGAGGAGTCATGAGCTCTGGGACACGGAACAGCCGACTATCCATGAAGGAGGAAAAGACACTGGAGTACAAGTTACCAGGCAATTATACTTTTCAACTTTTTTGTGTGAGTGCACTATTTTAAATATTTTTGTTATTATTGCATTTGATTATAAAGGATCTACACTATATTTGCACCCCCCATTTTTTCATTTTGTTTTTGAGATACATTTTCAAAGAAAGTAAAAGAGTCCCTAGGTTTTTTTGCATTAAGAAAACCTCCGAGTTGTAAGAACCGAAATGCCTTTCCTGCGTTTTGTCTGTGAAAAAGGTTTGCATGGGTCTAAATCTGCTTCTACTCACTAGATCTCTTAAACGAGTCACCCTCACTGCCTGCGAATGTTAAGTCTATTCTAGATACACCTGGAGCAAAATCAGGGTTACTGTAGAGATGTCATTGGGGAATTAGAATCTGTAAGGCTCTTGTTGATAGCGTATAACCTCCAGCATTTCAAGGAATGTATTATAGTAGGAAGTGTCTCCAATTTCTCCTTAGTCTTACTGTAGATGGTGGAAACCATAATATAGATTGGTTGCTTAAGGGACTCAGCAGATCAGATTCGAGCTGAACCCATCTTCTAAGGGTACTGTTCGCGTGCCAATTTACCAGTTGACTGGCTTGTGCTGCCCCATAATAAGAGAATATACTTGGTTTGGCTAATCCACCCCTCGCTGTTGATAGTGACATGGTCTGTTTGTTTACCCTAGGCCTTTTTCCAGACCATATAAAGCTTGTGATTTTTTTTTAGAGATTGATAAAATATTTAGTTATTAAGGGAATTGGGTGAATCTGGAATAGATATAACAAACGGGGAAGTACATTCATCTTGATAGACTGAATTCTACCCACCAAGGATATCTTAAATTTTGACCAGTTAAGTTCTTTAATTATTGTCTGGATAATTGCCGGATAATTTGCTCTATATATGACTGTGTTACATTTACCCCTAAGTAGAGGTTGTTATGCAACTTCCATTTATAGTTGAAGTTAAGTAAAATGAGTTTGATGATCTGGAGATGGAGATTTACATTTAGCACCTCCAATTTATTATTAATCTTGAACCCTGAGAGGGAGGTGAATCTTTCTAGTTCACCGATTAAGAAGGGCCGTGAGGTCAAAGGCCTGGAGATTGTTAGGAGGATATCATTTGCAAATAAGGACATTTTGTATTCAGAGTTTGCTATATTAATTCCTATTATGTCTGTGTTGGCTCTGATTTTGGCTGTCAGATGTTCCACTGACAGAGCAAAGAGGAGGGGGTAAAGTGGACAACCCTGTCTAGTTCCTCCTCAGATATCTATTACAGTATTTCTGATATTGTTTCCAAACACTTTATTTTGGCTGTTGGAATTGTGTATAGTGACAGGAGATCAGTGAGGACGGGGCCGCTGAAACCAAATATCTCAAAAGTGGCTCTTAAACAGGATCAATTCAGCCAAACGCTTCTTCCGCGTATAGGGCCAGCACCATCATGGGAACATTATGTTTTTTGTAGAATGCTATAACATATATAGCTCTTCTCGTATTGTCGGCTGCCTGTCTGGTTGGTATAGAACCCACCTGGTGGTTGTGGATGAGACCCGGTAAAAATGCATTTCATTTTGTGGCACGTATTTTAGAGAAAATGTTAATGGCGATATTAAAAAGCGAAATAGGTCTATAGCTATTGCAGCTTGCAGGGTCTTTACCCGCTTTGTGTATTATTGATATTGATGCCTGTAGCATACTTGAGGGGAATTGTGCACCATGAAGAATAGTGTTATATAGTATTTGTAGGTGCAGGATTAATATTTTGGTGAGTTTTTTTATAGTAAATATTTGAGTAGCCACCTGGCCCCGGGGCTTTTGAGAACTTAAGTAACTCGGTTTGTTTAAAGAGATTATATCCTGCCGACGAAAATGTTGTGTAATTTTTCAGTTATTTTGGGGTACCTTGCGTTTGCCAGTCCCTTTTAAGCTTGGGAGCAGATCCCTGTTTTTGTACATCTTGGCAGAAGCTTAGTTTGACAAGAAACTCATCTCCGTCCTCTCGGTTTTTGTGGAATTCTCCCTCTCGAGACACAATCAACTTGAATGGGAAACCCCATCTATATCTAATATCTCTCGGTCGGAGGATGTCCGTTATGGGTTTCAGCAATCTCCTTTGGGTCAGCGTGGCAGGAGCCAGGGCAGGGAATACATGGAGTCTCATTTTCTATTGGGCCAGGTTCTGAGGTAATCTAATTTTCTACCAGAGTTTTGCTTTTGTTTTAAAATAGTGTAGACGGAGTACCACAGCCATAGGCTTGTCCATGTATGAAGGCCTTGATTTAAGGGCTCTGTGGAAGCAGTCAATTGCTAGGGATTCCGCTGAATTTTCTGGTGTGAGAATTTGAATCAACCAAGGGCGAAGGCCTCTGGATCCGATATGGCCTCCGGGATTCCTGATTCTTAGATTGTTTCGCCGACTCCTTTTGTAATTGTCTTCTTGCCTCTCCAAGACTCCTGCCATTTGGGCCTTTAGGCGTTCTAGATCTCTGGTAACTATGCTTGGTCCTTTATTATCTTGTCTGTCTTTCTTTCCAAAGCATCTGTCCATGAACCCAGCACAGAAACTTCATGCCTGGTCTCAGCTAATTCCGCCTGCAGAAGAGACTTGATATTTTTATAGAGGTCTTCTATATCTTTTTTTTTTGTGGAATTCTGGCTGAAAGGTTCTGAGTCCGATTCCGACTCTGAGTTCCCACGTGTAAGCAAGTCTCCCGGAGACCATTTTTTCAGAAAAACTCTGCCATCTCAGGGTGTAGGGTCCTTTTTGATTGCTTCGAGGGTGTCTTTGAGCTTTCCTGTACTTTATCCTCCTGGATTTATACTTTTTGGGTGGTTATTTTGCTAAGTTTATTTTAAAAAGTTCATGGTGCTAGCAGAACTTGCCTCTCAGGTGGCCATGCTGTTCAGTGCCGCGCATGCACCCCTATTTTGTGCTTTTTAGTAGTATTTTGTATATTTTTATATTAGTCATGAGAGGGGGACTTGACTAGTTGAATTATCTTGTTTGAAATTATTTGATTTTGACTAAAGCTTCTACTTTCAGACGCGTTATAAGGCTTCAACCCTATGTGGACTATTTGGTGTCTAACAAGATGCGATTTCGTACTGTAGCTTTTCCCACATTCAGAGCAGTTATAGGGTCTCACACCTGTGTGGATTCTTTCGTGTGTAACAAGATGTGATTTTCTACTGAAGCTTTTTCCACATTCAGAGCAGTTATAAGGCTTCTCCCCTGTGTGGATTCTTTGGTGTGTAACAAGATCTGATTTATTACTGAAGCTTCTCCCACAGTCAGAGCAGTTATAAGGCTTCACCCCTGTATGAATTCGTTGGTGTGTAACAAGATTTGATTTCATACTGAAACTTTTCTCACATTCAGAGCAGTTATGAGGCTTCACCCCTGTGTGACTTCGTTGGTGTGTAACAAGATATGATTTCTTACCAAAGCTTTTCCCACATTCAGAGCAGTTATAGGGTCTCACCCCTGTGTGGATTCTTTTGTGTGTAACAAGATCTGATTTTTGACTGAAGCTTTTCCCGCATTCATAGCAGTTATAAGGCTTCACTCCTGTGTGTATTCTTTGGTGTGCAACAAGATCTGATTTATTACTGAAGCTTTTCGTGCATTCAGAGCAGTTATGAGGCTTCATTCCTGTGTGGTTTCTTTGGTGTGTAACAAGATCTGATTTCCGGCTGTAGCTTTTAATACATGCAGAGCAGGTATAGGGCTTCACCCCTGTGTGTAATCTTTGGTGTCTAACAAGATGCGATTTCCGACTGAAGGTTTTCTCACATTCAGAACAGTTATAGGGTCTCACTGCTGTGTGGATTATTTGGTGTGCAAGAAGATTTGATTTCTGACTGAAGCTTTTCTCACATTCAGAGCAGTTATAGGGTTTCACACCTGTGTGGACTCTTTGGTGTGTAACAAAATGTGATTTCTTACTAAAGCTTTTCTCACATGTAGAGCAGTTATAGGATTTCTTCCCTGTATAGATTATGTGCTGTATAACATTACCATATGTCCCACTGTAGGTGTTCATGTCTCTGCTCTTTAAACCTTCTCCTTGTCGTGTCTGGTATTGTGGTATTTGTAAGTTTAGTAAAATCCTGTTGATGTATAGGAATTCTCTGTCAAGCTTCTTGTAATCTTGTTCTTATTGAAGTCCTTAAAACATATTTCCATTAACACCTCCTGTAATTTATGAAATTTGGGACATTTCTTACATTGCTTCTTGTTCACAGGTCAGTCATTTGCTGAAGATTCATCTATGGTGAGAAAATGTATGAATGTAACATTGCAATGCAACAAGGTACATTTGAATAAGAGATATATGTTCATTGAATTCAACCTTTACAAAATTCTACTTATGCAAGATACTGAATCATATAATTAAACAGTTACATTATTATATTTAAATTCACCCAGAGGAAGGCAAAGAAACACCCCAATGAATCATTTTACAATTGTGTCTCAAAAGTGGAAATAAATATTTCCTCCTCACTAAATTAATGGAAATCACATTTCTCCCTGTATCAATGTTCTTCATATATTGTTCTGTTCTGAAGGTATAAGTTATTGCAAAGTGAGCACATACAATAGTAGATGAGAAAAAGTTATTATCAAATAAGTTTTGTTGTACTTTCTCATATATTAACTCTTTAGTAGCTCAAGGGGAGAGCTAGCCATTGGCACCGTTGACGATCTCACCACTGACAGCTACAAAAGGGTAAATACACAGCTTACACTAAACTAACTGGGCTGATTAACTAAAATAGGAACAGACGTTCCTGTCGTAATGTCACAATTTCCCCTGATTTGAGCTACACTGCAATTGAAACTGGTTAACAAAAAGTGACCTAATAATGGTGCAAAACATATTCAACAGAACATGTAAGAAAAAATATACTTCCAAAGCTTATTGCTGCAAAGGTTATTCCCACCTTTCTCCTATGGGAAGAAATCCCTTTACGATTACTGCTATTAAATGTGTATGCTTAGATGTTTGCCACAACAATAAGCACAGGAAATATTATCATTATTTATTTGTAAAGCACCAACATATTCTGCAGCGCGGTACAATGGGGTACATGGAGTTATGTATATTACATAATCAGTTACATACAAGTAAGGACAAAAACAGATACAAAGAGGTAATGAGGAAACTAGAAGGTAAGGTGGCTGCTCATTGTAGGATAGATTGTGCCTAAGGCCACGGGCATGGTGCCTCGGGGCATGCTGAGCAGCGCTCCTGCTCAGCCTCGCCTGCTCAAGCTGGTGCTTTTTTGCATCCTGGCAGACAAGGCAGTGAGCGCGCTTTGGGGGCGGGGCGAAGGCGTGGTGGAGGCGTGACTGAGGCGGGGCTAGTCCCTCGTTCCCATTGGATGTTTGCGGTGACGTGACCGGCCCTCCGCTCCGGAAAGCATGAAAACTTAATATGTTGGCTGAAATTCAGCACGCCGCCGCATGCCCCCGCACGAGCCCACTGAAGCCACACACATACAAGATGCAGGAGGTAAGTGTGCTGGCTCAGCACGCTATTTTATACTATGCCCGCGGCCTACGGTTGGAAAATATTCCAGCCTCACAGCTGAACCTATTAAGGTTTTTTTTGGGGGGGGGAATATTACATGGGGTGAAGATTTGTGCTGCCACACAGCTGGTCTCAAAGAGGTTGGAGGTGGAGGGGAGCTCGATGTTAGAGGTACTGTATGGCAAATAGGCTTAACCGACAAGGTGAGTTTTCAAATATCTGAAAGCTGGGTAAGAGTCCGATGGTGCATTGTAGGGAATACCCGAGAGAGGGGGCAGTATAGGTGAAGTTTTTTAGGCAGGAGTAAGAGGAGGTAATAAGGTTGGAGGAAAGGTGGAGGCCATGGGCAGAACATAGGGGGCATGTATGTATGTATTTTAGGAAAATGACTGAGATGTAAGGGGGCTAGTGTCATGGGAGACTGGGCATTTGCACTTTCTTACCAGAATCATACATTGAGCAAAACAGGTAAATGAAATAAATTGTAAATTTATTCACAGGAAAAGGAAGACCCACAATGTTACACAAACTACATAAGAAAAGACACACTTACTGGGGTGAAAACAAGACTTTCCTAGGTGTAGGGGCTTCTAAATGCAAAGCTTACCCAGACAGGGACAAAGCCTGAAATGTCCTGGAACTGAAATCAGCCTGCAATTCCAGGCACCACCGCTACCCTCTCTCCAGAGGACTTGAATTTACTTGATAGACTTGGTGCTTAGAACCTACAAATCTGATTGGATCAGGGGTTTATAATACTTCTGAGTTTCATGACAAAACCCTGCAGCCGATCCGGGTGTGGGCGTTTCCTAACAAGCAAATCAGAGTGATGCTGGTCTTGTGAAATGGGCAAGTGGGGGTGCTGAATCTGCCAAGGGCATGTGCAAGGTTGCGACCTCAGCCACTTGCTATTCAGAAACCACACGCTGGGTTGGATTTCTCAAAGTCTGGTGGGGCAAATGGAAATTCAGAGAACTTCCATTCACCCCAGGACATGGGTACTTGCTCTTCCCTCCTGCCCAAATGGTCTTGACACCTCAGACATCCTCTGTGGGTTTCATCTCCAGTGTCCTGTCAGACTTACTGGCACCAAGTTGGTAGCCCCAGCGGTCTGTCAGAACATTGGTTCCGAAAGTCCCAGCTCATTTACTGTGCGCAAAGCATATATGTACTCAACACACTTTGTTAAAAAAAATATACACTTTAAAAACCTAAGTCTTTCTGGTATAGGAAATAGAATAAAAAGTTGTACTTTATTTTTCACTAGCCATATTCCCCACACTTTTGCAGACTTAGTATGGATTCTAAGAATCCCCTCACCTTATATGTATGGTTAGAGCACCTCAGAACCCCTATGCAGGTTCTGGGTGACCGAGGCATTAACTGGGCATCCCACTTAACCTAGGGACCCCTCATAGTTACCGAGGCACTGTGCATCCCTATGACCCATTTACCTTTCTGGGCTATGCTGAAGCAGAGAACCCTAGCGGTGTCACAAAAGCGTTTTCAAGGGGAGATATTCCTTGGACAATGTGCCTATATGTATCCGGACATCAAGCATGATTCTCAGGTAAATTTTTGGGGTATCCAGAAACTCTGGACCCAGACTATCTAGACACATTCTGACAACACTTTCTCCGCAAAACCCTCATTGAAACTCATAGCCTAGCAATCCCTGCTCGCTGGCAACACTGGAAAGGCAAAAACACATACAATCTTCATTGTCACACAATTACAGTTTATGCATTTAAGAACCCTGGGCTCAAGAGTTGACTCTTCTTGAACCCATATCACGGATTTGGGGTAACCAAACAGGCTATAACGTTTATTTGAGAGTCTGGTTACCCACCTACCTTCATAGCTAAACGAAGAGAAAAAAAGGGGGAGCAAAGGATTAGAGGAGATTGACCTATATTAACAGTACTAAGATGACTTCATAGCATATCTAGCTGTTTAATAAAGGTGTGGTGATGAAATGACAGTAGTTTGTAGTCAAATACTCACACGGCCCTGTGTGAGCACATATGTGTAAAGGTATCTTGCTTCTGGTAGCTACTTCTTAGCCCAAAAGACTGATAATGTTCAGATGGAAATGGAGGGGGGGGGGGTTAGAATAATACTCATAAATAACTTACACGGCCATGTGTAAGCTCAATCCTGGGAGAGAATAATATGGGGTTGCCTCTGATGGACCCGTCCGTGGTGCTTCCCGGGGCAACGTGTAATCAGCTGCTGGCGGGCAGAGTATTGGCTGGCGGTTCCCCTTCCCTCACACGCTCCAATCCTCCCCCCCTCCCCGATTCAGGAAACGAGGATGTGTGGGGTGAAAGGATAGCAGGGCGTCAGTGACAGTCTTCAGTCAAGATGAAAGTTTTATTGAACATATAAACAGAAAAAAACTCACGAAATGAAGTTTAAAACACCCCGTGGCACTCCTATCAGCGTGGCTGCAGGTCGCCTTCCAGCTACGCTGTCTTCCGTGTCCGGATTCAGAAGTGATGACTCAGAAGACTCAAACATTTTGAGCCTGAGGAAGCCGTCTAGAACGGCGAAACGCGTTGCTCTAATTCATCACATCATTTTGGACATTAGAGGCCTCCGTAGCAAGTGGAAGCACAGCCGCGTCAGAAGTCCCCATCACTTCTGAATCCGGACACGGAAGACAGCGTAGCTGGAAGGCGACCTGCAGCCACGCTGATAGGAGTGCCACGGGGTGTTTTAAACTTCATTTTGTGAGTTTTTTTCTGTTTATATGTTCAATAAAACTTTCATCTTGACTGAAGACTGTCACTGACGCCCTGCTATCCTTTCACCCCACACATCCTCGTTTCCTGAATCGGGGAGGGGGGGAGGATTGGAGCGTGTGAGGGAAGGGGAACCGCCAGCCAATACTCTGCCCGCCAGCAGCTGATTACACGTTGCCCCGGGAAGCACCACGGACGGGTCCATCAGAGGCAACCCCATATTATTCTCTCCCAGGATTGAGCTTACACATGGCCGTGTAAGTTATTTATGAGTATTATTCTAACCCCCCCCCCCCCTCCATTTCCATCTGAACATTATCAGTCTTTGGGCTAAGAAGTAGCTACCAGAAGCAAGATACCTTTACACATATGTGCTCACACAGGGCCGTGTGAGTATTTGACTACAAACTACTGTCATTTCATCACCACACCTTTATTAAACAGCTAGATATGCTATGAAGTCATCTTAGTACTGTTAATATAGGTCAATCTCCTCTAATCCTTTGCTCCCCTTTTTTTTCTCTTCGTTCTCCTATACCCTGAGGGTTTGGATACCCCTCTCTGGGGTCGAGCAGAGGAACTCATCGCAAGTTACGGATCCCACTGTGAAAGACTACATCATTGGTTTTGGGATAAGTATTTTACTGTATTCTCTACCCTGTACTAATATCCTAAGGTAAGCGCCCGGTTTTTTGTCTGCACTTTACCTTCATAGCTAGCCTCATTGAGATCATGGTCATAATTAGTGTGACTGAAAGGGAACTAGGGACCATCAGGTTAAACTCAGTCCCCGGCCCCTTTTTCCCATCTGGCCAACAGACCCATGGTGTCACGGGAGACCAGGCCACACTTACGTGGGAATTGGGGTACCAATTTTAGACTCTTCCTAGTTGCAGGGGCTTCAACATCCAGAAGCTTACCCTGAAATTTCCTAGAACTGAAATCAGCATGTAATTCCAGACACCCCTCCCCTCCCTCCAGAGGGCTTGAAGTTACTGGCTTAGAAAAGACTTGCTTAGAATCTTTGAGAACCGTGAGAGAACTATTAAATCTGATTTGCGCCAGGGGTTATAATCCCTCTGACTTTCATTCACAGAATACCACCCCCCTATCAGAAGCGTGGGAATATTCTCAGCAGCTAATCAGAGCAGGGCTCACTTGGCTGATGTCAGAGGAAGGGGCACGGCTATCTGCCAGGAAGGCTCCGCAAAGTCTGATAGACCCCAAATGGCTGTTAGTGCATTTTCCTCTGCACCTTCTTGGTACCAAATGGCCCAACACCTCCATATCCTGAATTCCCTTTGAGACCAGAGAGCTAGGTAGACATCATGTCTCCTATGCAAATGCTTTAGGCTGACTGCACGGATTTTTATATAAACAGTGTAACACCCTTGTCAGGGGAGACCAAGCTTATTAACACTTTACCATCTGGATCCTTTGATTGAATAAAGCATGAAATTGAGAAAATTGGCTGATCACTGCAATAGATAGGGCTGGAGGCTGATGTCCAATTAGAAAATATTTATTTTAAACAAGCATAACAGCAAAAAAACAGGCAGCTGACTGACGCGTTTCACGCTCAGTGAGCGCTTTATCAATGAGTGACCAAACTTGTGAGAAAGCCTCCTTACATAGCTGACAACTCCCTGGATCTGGTGTAAAAAAATCAGCTAGTGGGCTACAGAAGTCCAAACGGAGCAAAATACCCAGCCAGGGAGCCTGTCATATTACAACATATACTGTATAAAGAACATACAAAACACAAAACAAGGTAATAAAAACAAACAAAAAAAACCTTTAAAGAGCCCACAAGAAAAACATATTAATACATCTATATAACTGAAATGAATAAAACGAAAAAAAATAAAATATTTTAAAAACAGAAATGAAAATTAAAAAAAAAACAAGAGAAACAGACACAACCGAGTGATATATATATATATATATATCTAACAAATCTCTAAAAAAAATCTATAAATGTAATAAATATTTTCTAATTGGACATCAGCCTCCTACCCTATCTATTGCAGTGATCAGCCCATACCCAATTTTTTCTCCATTTACTTCCGGACTGAAGCATGCCACTCCGGGACTCAGCAGACGCCTCAATCGTAAGTGTTTATCATCACCACAGATACAGATTTCTTCCTCCGATAGCCAGTGTGTTTCTTTCCTGCTCCAGCCGCCTAGACCGACTGATTGACATTTGTACACCTTCAGTGGGTGAGTGCTGTGTTGTCACCACTGACCCCCGGTGGTACATTTTTGTCTCCCTATCTACGGTCATGCATTATGGGGTATTATTGTGAGCAGGACTTTGATTCTATGACATACACACATTAGTGTGCATTTCGGTTGGTTATTGGCATATGGCATTTATAGTCCCGGATTCACTCATGACACTATGTTTCCATGCTGTGACATTTTGTAGCACCAGTTAGGGATCTCTCCTATTTCTCCTATGTTTCACTAAAGCATGAAATACGATTTATTTTATTTATTTACTGTACATAAAGAACACACACAGCTTGAATTACAAAAATATCACGAATAAACACTTACGGGAACATGGCAAAACAAAATAAACTGCTTATAGAACGAAAGTCCATGAAATATAGTCCTTAGGTATCAATTCCGAGGAGCGGGGTTGATACACAACAAAAGACGCAAAACAGTCTTTTTGGCTAGGGGCGCAGCTTGCGGTCCCTGTATCTCTGCCAAACGAAATCTTTTCAATCTGTCCTTGCAGAATTTGTTTACAAGTCCTTAGATCTTACGAAATCCTGAGCGAGGTACAAATCCTTGGTTACGATGAAAAACGTCTTTTGAACCGCACGCTATCCTTTCAGGTGTAATACGAAGAACACTCACCCGACGGCGTGCACGGGCTTATAATACCCTCCCAAGCTTATCTGGGCAATGGGCAACCAATCATTGGCATGGGAAGCAAACTCCCACCTATCGCAAGGTCGCCTACTGTTCCTGCAAGCGGGCAAAGGGCATCACAGCAGGCTAAGGGTAATGCGCCAACTTCTCACTTGACCCGCTTAGCATACCGGGCCAAACCCACTCGCCCGGCGACAGACTATCTACCCCCTTCAGGATACCTCACCATTTGCTCGGCAAACTGTTTTAATTCACTTTCCGGCACTTCACACTTGGACCGAGTCGGCATCTATTGGAGCCCCGGACCTCTGCAGACATCCTGGAGACATCTCCACAGGGTGTCTCAGAACTCCGGACCTGCAGTTATGCATGAGTCACTCTGGGATAGCTGATCATAAATTAGCATGATGAATCTTTAATGTATCCACTGTCCATCCTGACTGCTCTGTACATTTCCCACCTCACATAACTTTTAATATATCCAAACCAGGGCTATGCCCATTTATGCACAAGTTACAAATAATAAAATCATATCAGTCTAAATGATTCCTTTCTAGCCTTCTGCATACAAAAAAATAGAAAGCTACAGCCTTCCTAACCCCAGTTAGCGAGTTAATTGTGTGAGGGCTTTGATGTGGTGTGTGGTTTAAACATTTCCCCGTCTGTGGTCTGCGGTCGGGAACTCAATGTAGCAATCCCGGTCCAGATCGATAACCGCAGACGCACTTATCCAAATTACCTTAATTGGCTGAGCTAACCACAGCCGACAGTGTTACAATTCGGAACCACTTATCTAACCACAAGTCAATTATCCACTTGACTCTGTGGTTATGGCTTTTCCCTGCTTGTCTTGTGGTTAACACGTGAGACAATGTTGCAATTGCCGCTGCTCACCGCTAACCACAAGAGCACTTAACCAATTAACCCCTTAAAACCAGGTTAGAAGCGGAGACGCAACCTCTAACTCTGCTTCTAACTATGCTTCCAATTATGCTTTCTAATTATACCTTATATAACCTGGCTTTTCTCTGGATGGTCGGCGACTCTTAGCGTCACCTCACCTTACCCCTCCCCCCAGCCTGCTCCACTAGGACCACTTAATACGCTTGTTTAGAGTGATAGTTAAATGCTGCAGATGTGTGCCATTATGTTCTAAGAATAAGACATTCTACGCTTTGGCCCTTGAGCACTGGCAGCAGAATTCTTCTGTGTTCCCTTGTCCTGCTCCTTCCCCGAGCGGAGCGGGAACTGCTCTGCCTCACGCTGGCGGGGTGACGTCATCTTGACGGGACGGAGCCACGTCAGCCTCTCGCAAGAGGTTCGTCCGGCTCACACGGGACCTCTTTATGCAAAGGCCTGAAAGCCAACCAATTGACTGACATATGGAGGGAACTACACCCGACGGTTAGGGACTATACGTTCTATTCCCACCCCAATGGCTCCTACAGCAGAATCGATTACTTTTTTGTCTCCTGCCAACTGGTCCCTCTGGTCACCCAAGCTGGGATCCCTGATATTTCATGGTCTGACCATGCACCGATAGAGCTAAGGTGCGAACACATCCGAATGGACAGACCAGGGGCGAACTGGAAAATCAACGAATCAATCCTAAAAGTTCCCGAGATTTGTGAGGTCATAGGCAATGAAATTGACCAATTCTTCCATACAAACACGGGCTCTGTGGATTCCCATTTTGTGTTATGGGAGGTTCACAAAGCGACGCTGAGGGGCATTTTGATCAGCACCACAGCTAGGAGAAAACACGAAAGAGACTCCAAAATTGTTGAGCTCCAAACGAAATTACATTCCCTCACAGCAAAACATAAGAGTAATCCAGATTCTCAAAAGCTACAAGAATTGAAGGATACCAAAATTGAACTGAATATGCTGCTGACCTCCAGGGCAGATAATTCACTGAGTTGGTCTAAGAGGAAATTTTACGAAAAAGCAAACAGGCCGGATACTATGATGGCCCGGGCGCTCAGAGATAGACAAGCGAAGTTTAACATCCAAGCTATATGCTTAAAATCAGGCACCCCCACAGCCAACCCTATGAAAATAGTGGAGGAATGTTGTTCGTTTTACGAAACATTTTATAATGGAGAGAAAGTGGCACACAATGTTAAAACGAGCGAGTTGCTGAGAGATTTCTTAGCCAGCTCACAGCTACGGAGATTGACGGAAGGGGAGAGGGAGGCCATGGGCTCCGATTTCTCTACCGAGGAAGTGTCACAGACCATCAAGGAACTCAAGCCCTCAATGGCCCCGGGGCCAGATGGCTTTTTGGGGCTATATTATAAGAAATGTGCCAAAGTACTTGCCCCTAGGTTGCTCCACGTGTTTAATGCGATATTAGCAGGAGCCCCCATCCCCAGGGAGATGTTACAGGCATCTATATCATTAATTCCTAAACCCGGTAAGGATCTGCTGGATTGCAAAAGTTTTAGGCCCATATCTCTAATTAATACCGATATTAAAATATATGCTAAATTATTGGCCAATAGATTATGTCTAATCCTACCCAGACTTATACACCCAGATCAGGTTGGATTCATTAAGGGAAGACAAGCAGCGGACAATACCCGGCGATTTATTGATCTGGTAGAATTGGCTAATACAAATAACACACAAAGTATGCTGTTAAGTCTGGATGCAGAAAAGGCTTTTGATAGGATAGACTGGCCGTACCTGAGGCACTTGCGGCATTTGGCTTTGGGGATCGGGTGAGTGGGGCGATTCTATCGCTATACTCAGGACCTACCGCCAGGGTGATACATCAGGGCTTCCCGTCACTTCCCTTTCAAATTAAAAGCGGCAAGAGACAGGGATGCCCGTTATCCCCTCTTCTGTTCGCCCTATGTATTGAACCACTGGCGACACAAATTAGAGGAAATCCGGACATCTCAGGGTTAAACGCATATTCTCAATCACATAAAGCGGCCCTGTACGCAGATGACATCCTTTTAATTATTTCAAAACCCCTCACATCCCTTCAAAACCTCTTGGACTTATTAAACAAATTCTCGGACATTTCGGGATTCAAAATAAATCAATCAAAATCTGAAGCCCTCAACATCAATCTCCCCAGACATGTAGAGAAGCTGATACAATTAAACTTTAAATTCAATTGGCAACAGAAATACATAAAATATCTAGGAGTCTACATAACCAAAGATGCCAAAGACATCTATAATGCAAATTATCCCAACCTAATTCGGATATTGATATCTGACCTACAAAAGTGGTCTTCCATACGGATATCCTTGATAGGTAGGATACATAGTGTCAAAATGAATTTACTCCCCCGTATCCTATACGTTTTCCAGACGTTACCAGTGCCACTTAGACTGAAGGCTCTGCTCTCACTTCAGTCTGTGTGCATCCCGAATGTTAAGTGGGAGTCAAACCATAAGCCCAGGTATTTAAAACTAGTGACAGGGGTTAGGGTGGTGTTAGCGTTGGTTCTAATCAGTAGCTCAGTCACTGCAAGCTTTAAAAATTTAGTCTTGGTCCCAAACACCATTGTTACAGTCTTGTCAGTGTTTAAAAACAGTTTGTTTTGGGAAATCCAGTTTTCGAGTCTCAAAAAGTCAGACTGAAGTATGTGTTGAAGGTCAGAGAGGCTATGGCTGTGTGCATATAGGATTGTGTCGTCGCATACATGTGTATTGAGGCTTCCTTACAAGCTGTGGGAAGATCATTAATGAACACTGAGAAGAGTAGGGGCCCCAGAACAGAGCCTTGCGGGATACCACAGGTGATATCCAGGGGGTTGGAGTTAGAGCCTGAGATGGACACATGTTGGGATCTTCCTGATAGGTAGGACTGAAATCAGTTTAAAGCATGCTTCCCTATTCCAGAGCTCTGGAGTTTGTTAAGCAGGATAGCATGATCAACAGTATCAAAAGCCTTTGCAAAATCTAGGAATATTGCTCCAGTGAGTTGACCCCGTTCCATTCCACACTGGATTTCATTGCAAACTTTTAGCAGGGTAGTTACGGTGGAGTGTTTGGGACGAAACCCAAATTGGAATTGGCTAGGGAAATTTGTCTTGGTATAGAAATCGCTTAATTGGGAGTGGACACATTTTTCTATGACTTTGGACAGAATTGGGAGAAGTGAGATTGGCCTGTAGTTTGAGACAGTGTTTTTGTCTCCACTTTTGAAGATTGGGACCACTCTGGCAGTTTTCCAGGTCTTAGGGATATGGCCTGCAGACAGGATAGAGTTGACTATGGACGCAATTGGTTTGGCAATGGCTGGGGCACCAAGTCGTAGGAACCTAGATTGTAGTAAGTCAGGTCCACATAGGCTGCTTAGTTTTAGTTTGAGGAGCGCTTGTATAATCTCCTCTTCAGATACTGGGCCAAATTGAAAATTGTGGGCAGTGTTGGGAGGGGGTGGGACTATACGGGTACTCCCAGGATGAGATTCAGGTTTGTGGTTTGGGCTGTGTTTTGCTAATAAGTTAGTGGCACACCCCACAAAGTAATCATTGAATGCATTTGCAATGTCAGTGGGGTTTGTCAGAGTAATATCCCCCTTAGTGATATTACTTGGTTGTTGATGGTTAGGAGGCTGGAATATATTGTTGATAACCTTCCAGAAGTTAGCTGGGTTTGTTGTATTTTGGTGGAGATTGTCAGAGTAATATTGTGCTTTTGCATGCCTTGTTTGCCTTGTGCACATGTTCCGCATGCATCTGTAGTGATTGAGATCCTTGGTAGTGCCAGTTACTTTGTAGCTTTTCCACAAGGTATCCCTGAGCTGGTAGAGTGCAATAAGGTCAGTTGTAACCAGCAACTGAGTTAATCTCAGCAGCTTGATTTGGCTACCTAAAACAGCGCGTCAATTTGCTGACACGCCGCTCTCCTCGATGACCAACTCGTCTGTCTGGGAGGCTGCTAAAATAAAATACTCCCTCACAACAGGTAATTCCTCAATGTCCCCAATCTGGAACAATCCCAAATTCGCTCCGGGCCTACTAGGGGGAGATGCGTCAATTTGGAAACAAAAAGGATTTATACTGATCAAAGACCTGGAGGGTTACAACAGAAAGATTAAAACATTTGACCACGTCAGGTTAGAAAAGGATATACCCCATTCGGAATTTTTTAGATACCTCCAGCTCCGAGCATTCTACAATAAATTTGCCCCATGTCCCCCCTTGACGACTTTTGAAAAGCTCTGTCTGGCAGAGACCGACACTAGGGGACTCACATCACAGCTGTACGGAGAGGTGATCGATTCTGCGGGCTCTAGACAGCAACCACCGTCATTTAGGACCCAATGGGAGAGGGATTTGGGAGAGACATTAGAAGATGAGGAGTGGAATGCCATATACCTAGCTACAGCAAAAAGCTCTATTTGCACCACACTAAAGGAGAACACATATAAGGTTTTAATGCGGTGGTACCTCACCCCAATGAAATTGGCCAAGTTCATGCCGGGTCCTCCCCGCTGTGCCCTAGGCAGTGTGGGGGACCGGTCGACCTGTTACATATGCTGTGGTCCTGCCTGCGGATCTCCCCACTGTGGGACGAAATTAGAAATTGGATACAGAGGATCTTTGACCTCACTATTCCCCCAGACCCATGGCTATTCCTCTTGAACAGACCATTAACAGGTCTGTCCAAAGCACACAATAAATTAATAGCACATTTAGCAATAGCAACGCAGAGCGAGATCGCAGCATTATGGAAACACCCCGATATTCCAAGCATCCCAAAGATTCGGAATCTAATGTGGTTTATCTGCCAGATGAAAAAGTTGACGAGTTTAGTTAACAACACTGGCACCAATTTCCTAAAAGTCTGGACGCCTTGGCTGGCGCAGACAGATATCCCCGGGGTTGAAAGTAACACAATCTGGCTATGATAGATTTAGATGCGTTCTCCTTTGGGAGCGGGAACCCAGAGGTGGCTGAGGATACAGGTACACGGGTAGGAATACCGCAGAGGCGCTCTGTCTAGAAAGATGATAGACAATAGACGATCTGTTGCCCGGATTGATGTCCTCTCCATATCCATTCCCCTTCCCTGCTCCCCCCCCTTTTTTTTTTTTAACTTTTCTTTTCTACTCATTATTATTTCTATTCCATCCGGAATAACCTGACTAAGTAGGGCCCGAAAGGTCGGGAACTCTCTTGTGAATTATATTACTGTTTACAGCTGAGAATACTTTCATGAATGCCTGTATTGTATATTATGTATTGTATCTCATATTGGAAATATTCAATAAAAATTTAAGTTATAAAAAAAAAAAGGTTAGAGGGCCCTTATGCTTCACGGGCACATTTCAGACCTTTTAGAATACATTTTCAAGTCTGCAGCCGGCATTGGACTGCAGAAATGACACTTCAAAGTTACTTTTTATGACTCAGGGGCACCCAGCCGGGTATAAACACCTTTATTTCATGGCCTGGATACCCCGTCACCACCCTCTGAACCATGTTTTAATAAAGTATAAACCTTGGGGAACCTTATATACGTGAGGGAAATTACTAGGGGATATCTGGGCTCAAAATCCAGGAGTCTGGGAGACACGGTGAAGCCCCAATGTAATTCACCCTACGAAACCACAAATAGTGTCTGCACGCCGGGTAGAATCAGGGAACTACCAGTAGCTGGGTCCCCCGAACTCTTGCAACCAAAAGGAATAAATTTTTCGCCCAAATATCCCACCTAAAACGTACACTCCCAAAATCTCTAGTTTCTATGACACAGGGTACCCCAAATGCCCTTAAACAGGTCAGGTTTTTTATACTTTACAGGTGACTTCAATAACCCAAAAACCCAATACAGGTTCTGGGACACCTTGGCACTAACTGGGGTACCCCTATGTTATCTAGGGATCCTCGCAGCTACGGGAAAAGTTTTCATCCCTGTGTCTCATTTTACTGTGCACAAGCATGTGTGTATGTTATGTCCTTTGGCAATAAAATATACACTTTAAAAACCTAAGTCTGCCTGGTTTGGGGAAGAAAAAAAAGCGTAAAAAGCTGCATGTCATTTGTCACTAGCCATATTACCCACACACTATTGCATGGACTTAGTACGGATTCCAAGAATCCACTCACAACCTTATACAGTTAGGTCCGGAAATAATTGGACACTGACACAATTTTCATAATTTTGGCTCTGTACGCCACCACAATGGATTTGAAATTAAACAACCGAGATGCAAAAGAAGTGCAGACTTTCAGCTTTAATTCAAGGGGTTGAACAAAAATATCGTATGAAACGTTTAGGAATTGCAACCATTTTCATACACAGTCCCCTTATTTCAGGGGCTCAAATGTAATTGGACAAATTAACACAATCATAAATAAAATGTTCATTTGTAATACTTTGTCGAGAATCCTTTGCAGGCAATGACTGCTTCAAGTCTGGACATCACCAAATGCTGGGTTTCCTCCTTTGTGATGCTTTGCCAGGCCTTTACTGCAGCTGTCTTCAGTTGTTGTTTGTGCGTCGGTCTTTCTGCCTTAAGTTTTGTCTTCAGCAAGTGAGATGCATGCTCGATCGGGTTGAGATCAGGTGATTGACTCGGCCATTGCAGAATATTCTACTTCTTTGCCTTAAAAAAATTCCTGGGTTGCTTTCGCAGTATGTTTTGGGTCATTGTCCATCTGTAAAGTGAAGTGCCGTCCAATCAATTTCGCAGAATTTGGCTGAATCTGAGCAGACAATATATCCCTATACACTTCAGAATTCATCTGTCTGCTTCTCTCTTCTGTCATCATCATCAATAAACACTGGTGACCCAGTGCCATTGGAAGCAATGCATGCCCATGCCATCACACTGCCTCCACCATGATGTGGTATGCTTCGGATCATGAGCCGTTCCAAGCCTTCTCCATACTTTTTTCTTCCCATCATTCTGGTACATGTTGATCTTTGTTTCATCTGACCAAAGAATGCTGTTCCAGAACAGAGCGGGCTTTTTTAGATATTGTTTGGCAAAGTTTAATCTGGCCTTTCTATTCATGAGTCTTATGAATGGTTTGGACCTTGTGGTGAACCCTCTGTATTTGCTCTCGTGAAGTCTTCTCTTTATGGTAGACTTGGATAATGATATGCCTACCTCCTGGAGAGTGTTCTTCACTTGGCTGGAAGGGGTTTTTCTTTACCATGGAAACGATCCTACGATCATCCACCACTGTTTCTTTCGTGGACATCCAGGCATTTTTGTGTTGCAGAGCTCACCAGTGCATTCTTTTTTTTTTCAGAATGTACCAAACTGTTGATATGGCCACTCCGAATGATCATGCTATCTCTCTGATGGATTTTCTTTTCTTTTTGCAGCCTAAGGATGCCCTGTTTCACTTGCATTGAGAGCTACTTTGATCACATGTTGTGGGTTCACAGCAACAGCTTCCATATGCGAATGCCACACCTGGAGTTTATTGTGAGTGCCAGATACTGGTGTAAAGTATGGGTACTTCACACTTGGTTGCCAAACCCCAGACTCAGTGTCGCCAGGTAAGGGGAGGGTCCTGGTATGCTATGGAGCCTAGGTGTGAAGTTAGCGCCTGCTCCGTGCAAACCGGGACGCAACTTCTGCCCTTTCTGCAGACTACTGGCAAGTTGGGGATATTTATTTATAAAATATTTTACCAGGAAGTAATACGTTGAGAGCTACCTCTCATTTTAAGAGGGATAAATGTTCCCACGGGCGGTATTGGCAGTGCATGTTGGGAATAGGCCCCTGAACTCTATAAAAATGCCTGCTGGCCAGTCACAGTCAGATTAATCTGATTTTAACAACGATTTGACCAAGTTCCAGTGTCAGCGGTTCCGGAGTGTGAGGGGTGAATAATATCGTGTCCAAGGATTATCCACCTCTTCTGGAATTCGTTAGAGCTAAGGGTTCCCGAACGAACCCTATAAGGACTGAACAAAGTATAAGGACTGCAACATCCAAATGTGTATTCCCCCTGTTATAATGTATTGTCACCATGTCAGTGTCTGCACCACACACACACTGGGATCCATCCGGGAGGAGAAGGGTTAATTGTTAGGAAGTGATTATAGCCCTTTGTTCCATTTTCCCGCCTTTTCAGGCTCCAGTTTGCAGCCTCCCATAGGTCGCCATTGCAGCTCCATTCATTCCAATGGCGGATCTAGCGGTTTTGGTCCTGTTTCCAGCGAGGACCAGCAGATGGCGTCCGAGAGGAGGAGCGGCGGTTTCCCATTGTAAGTCAATGGGGCCATTGACTCATTTGGAGACAATATGAAAAGAACAGGTAAATTCCTGAGCAAGTGGAAACCTTTTTTGGACACACTGCCTCCCGACACATTTAAAGAGGTTATGGGCCCCTTTAAATATTCAGACTGGGTGTCCACTGCACTGCTACACAGGTCTTGGGATAGGCTAAAAGAACTATAGGGTTCGAGGAGTTGGCAGCGAGATGAGGACCTGCAGAGCGCTTTCTTTCTTTTTTCTCTCTATCCCCTATTCTCCCCCCCTCCCCTTCCCCATCATCATTATTTTTATCATTTAAAGATTAACAGTTTCTAAAAAAATATAAAATGCTGTGAGCTTATTGTAGAGAAAGGGGGTGGCCCGGTATTAAAGGGGTTGCACCCCATTTGACCATCCCCTGACCTCACCCGGGAGTCAAAGGGTTAACTGGGCTAAGACCCAGAACAGTGATTTAACCCCTGTAATGACATGTACATGTGTATTTCCATGTTCCCCTGTTCCATCGTAATGCCTGGTTTAATCAGTGTCTGCATCACACACACACTAGAATCCATCCGGGAGCACAAGGGTTAATAGTCCTTTAATGATTATAGCTCTTTGTGTAGTTTTCCCGCCTTTTCAGGCACCATTTTGCAGGTCCCCATTGGCCGCCATTAGGGCTCAATGCATTTCAATGGAGAATTGTGCTGTTTTAGTCCTGTTTCCTGTAAAGACCAGCAGGTGGCGTCCGAGAGGGAGAGCGGCGGTTTCCCATTGAAAGTCAATGGGCCCACTGACTTCAATGTAGATGCCTCGAGGTAACCTTTGAAGAACGAGTTGGCTGCCGTCCAGACCGCAAACCGCAAAGCGGATACAATGTCCTTTAAAAGAGTTAAAATCACTTGAGTCAAGTTCAACGTCAATTGGCGTGGGAATAAACAGTTCTAGGGCACCTAGAAATAAAATTCTTTTTGCCCCTAGTTCCTAGGCTTCCCCCCACTCGACAACCACCGGGCCCCCGAATCATGGACCCCCCGATAAGGGTCAAACCAGATAGAGCGGGTCGTGCCATAGGCTTTGCCAGCGGCGCGGCAGAAACGGCTCCGAAAAATGACTAAGTGTGAAATGTTGTATTTTTGTATTCCATAGCTCCGGTTCCGGAGGGCCCAGCGGATCAGGGTTTTGGGTATCTGTAGCCACTGCTCCGGCTTCGCTGCAGACCCATCCTTGACCCGCTTGGACCAACCCAACGGAGTATGGACCCCCTTGAAAGTTCGGGACTTTTCCCATAGACTTCAATGGCGGAGAAACCCCATTGACCTCCATGGCGGCAATTTACCATTGAAAGTCTATGGCGGAGAAGCCCGTTGTTTTCAATGGGGATTTAGTGAAAAGCTGAGATTTCTTTTTTAGCGGAGATTTTTGTATTAAAATGAAAAATGATTTAATGTGCATTTGTGTAACTCCGGTTCCATAGGTCATAGCAAGTCGCTTTTTGGATCATATGGTGTCCCAGTTCCGGCCATGAGAACTGGGAAGTTTGGTTCTGCTAGACCCAATAGAACCGGATATTTTAATACGTTTATGTTTTATGTTTAAAACTGTGTTTCAAGGTATGGACAAAGACTCAGAAGAAATTCCTTTGTCCACCAGGATAGCAGATGGCCCCAGAGGCGCCCCAATGTCTGGGATTTAAGTGTTGTGCAAAGGGTCTTGTCACCCTCCCTGATGATTTAAGGGTGGAGGAGGCTCAAACCAGAGCAGTCTCCAAGTGTCCCAGTTATCACCTTCCAACAAAGGTTATCTTGTTAGAGGTCCAGATGGGTAGACTAGCTGGCATTCCATTTGCCTATGGGGGGTTACAGAAATGAGACCCCCAGAGTTCTACTGCGTATGTGCCAGCTAGGCCTGTCCAAAAATGTGTTCCCCCATCAAAGGTTGGCTGGAGATAATGGGAAACCAATCACAGGTGCTTAAGGTTAAGGATAGAGGGACAAAAGGTTTATAAACTGCTGTCCACCCATATATCCTTTGTCTTCGTTCTTCGTTTGCTGATATGGTTACCTGATATCACCTGAATGATTACCTGATTGCTGAAGAGAAATGCTACACCTAACTTCTCATTCCCCAACCCCTAAGTACGTGTACTTCTTGTTTGTTACTGTATTATTCGTGTGTTCACCTATCCTAAGGAATAAAAACACTTTATTATATCTAAGACTCGTTTCAGTTCAGACCCAGTGATAAATATATATAATCTGTTATATATATTTATGTGACCTTATACAGCCTGCCATAATCTCACCGTGACAGGCTTATAAATTAACTGGTGGACGCGGTGGGATTGAACTGAACCTAGATTACAGTATTCTGCGGGGTACTGTGAGCTAGTGGGGACTCGATGGTAATTGCGAGTTCCGGGGTCTAAAGATATTGAACACACGTTAGTGCAACAAGTAACGCAAGTTGTCACACCACCTCACCTGCTGCGACCCAGAACCATGAGTGATGAGGAGAGCATCTATTACCTGAGAACTAGAACTCAGCTAAGAGAAAAGTGCCATGCCTATGGATTGGAATATGCAGACCAGGAGGTTGAGGACATGGTTGCCGCAATCACAGCCTATGAAGCCGAGCATCCAGAAGTGCTGGAGGCAGCTCAGCTTGCCATTATACCACCGCACGGAGATCAGGGACTGAACCCAGTGCCGGGCCGGCAGGATCCCGGGGAGGGACCAAGTGCACCCCCCAGGACAAGTGCGACAGGAGGGGCGCTGATGGCTGCGGCTACCAGCCCGTTTACCCCTGAGATGTTGGCACTGATTACAACGTGGGGAGACCGAGGGACAGCGGAGGAGCGGCTGAAGTTTACCTCTATGGCAGTAAACAGACCCGCTTATTGCCCCCCTGTCCGACCCCGCAAAGATGAACTCCAACTGGACAAGCACAGTCTAACCAAGTATGTGGAAGGCACTGATCGGATCGACATGTTTTTAAGGAACTTTAAAACGCAGTGCCGGCGGTACGGGGTGCTTCCCCAGCATAGGGTTGCACGCCTGGACCCGCTACTCTCCGGCTTGGCTAAACAGACTTTGATGGCGCTTACAGATGAGTTCACTGATGACTATGACCACCTGAAAGAACTTTTGCTATTTCAGCACGGTTTTACCCCAGAAGCTTACCAGGGTAAGTTCCGGCTGGAGGAGAGGCACCCTCAGGAGACCTATGTCACTTATGTGACCCGCATGGCTTTGTACGGGTTACACTGGGTGGAGGGCTCTGAGGCCAGGACTTACCAACGCCTGCTGGACCTCATCTTTCAGGAGCAGGTCATGCAGCAGTGCCCACCGGCGGTGAGGGCTTTTGTGTATGATAAAAAGCCCAAGACTTACACCGAGGCGGCGAGGATCGCAGATGACTATGTGGTCAGCCGTTCCCAGGTGACCACCAAGGCACCCGCTAAAGCGGCGGTAGCGCCGGTACCGACCAAGAAAGCTGTGAGTACACCCCAGTTGACCCAAAAGCCACCTGTGGGCAGCGGGACACCAAAGGCGGGAGAGCTCCGGCATGAGCGCCGGTGCTACAATTGCAACAGCACTGGTCACCTCAGACCAGATTGCCCGGAACCACTGCGTTCCAATGGACCCTATCGAGGGCAACGCACCCCAGCTGCAAAGCCGGTAGCCCGCGTGCGGGTGGCGGGTGGCTTCCACCAAAGAACCAGGAGCGGTCATGGAAACAACTCCCAGCGAGACGTCCCATGTCACCCCTGTCCCGGTTTCATCGGTGCCTACAGCCAGGAGCGGAGGACATCTCAGCGCAGACCTGCAGCAGACGGACGGCCGGAGCAAACATCTTACCCCGGTCACAGTCGGTGACCGGCAAGCAGTCGGCTTACTTGATTCAGGAGCCGCAGTGACCCTGGTCCGACCTGATATGGTCCGGCCAGAGGAATTGATCCCATGCCCTGGGATGCAGATCACTGTGGCCGACGGAGAGCCACGTTTCCTGCAGGTGGCCCGCATCTTTTTGGATTGGGGGGTGGGCAAGGGTGTGCGGGAGGTGGGGGTTTTACCTGGTTTGGATGCCGACATTCTTTTGGGCAACGACCTGGGACCGATGACCTGCACCTACGACCGTGTGCCCCAGCCCGCTGCAGTAGCGCGGTTACCAGGAGCCAGACCGCGGCAATGCCGGCGGCAGCCACTCCAGTCCCCCAGCCTTTGGGACCAACGTTAGCGGAGGGCACAGAGGAGCCCGGGGAGGTAAGCCAGGATCAGTTGCAACCACAGGCTGACTTACTGTTTCCCCTGATCTTGTCCCCTTCCCCTAACAATGACATGACTGGGGGGTGGCCAGACTTAGGAGCCCAGTTTAGGGAGGCAGTGAAGACAGACCCTACCCTGGCTGGCGTGAGACTTCGGGCGTCCGAATGTCAGGCAGGGGAGGGCACTGAGCGCTGCTTATGGCATAAGGGACTCCTATACAGAGAAGGGAACCCGGGGATAGAGAAGGGATTGACCGGTAAGCGACAGCTAGTAGTACCCCAGGGGTACCGACAGCAACTGTTACGGGTAGCTCACTCTATTCCGTTAGCGGGACATCAGGGGGTCAACTAGGACACGAGCCCGGTTATTGCAGCATTACTACTGGCCAGGGGCATCCCGGGATGCGAGCAATTTCTACCGCTCTTGTGATGCCTGCCAGCGAGTAGGTAAGGCGGGCGACCGTGTGAAGGCACCCCTGAAACCCCTACCGATAATAGGGGAACCCTTCCAGAAGGTAGCGATGGACCTGATAGGACCCCTCATGATTCCTAGCAGGTCAGGGAAGCGCTATATCCTCACGGTGGTGGATTTTGCCACCCGGTACCCTGAGGCGGTAGCGCTTGGCACCATAAGTGCCAAGACAGTGGCAGCAGCTTTGCTGAACATTTTTGCTAGGGTAAATTTCCCTAGTGAGATCCTAACCGATCAGGGGTCGCAGTTCATGAGTGAACTGTTACATTGTCTCTGGGATGCCTGCGGTGTACAGCACCAACGCACTACCCCTTACCATCCCCAGACAAACGGATTATGTGAGAGGTTTAACGGGACCCTGAAGCAGATGCTTCGGACCTTTATAGAGGTGGAGGGAAAAGACTGGGAGATTCACCTGCAGCACTTGCTGTTTGCCTTCCGAGAGGTACCGCAAGAACCTACAGGCTTCTCCCCCTTCGAGCAACTATATGGCCGCAGGGTATGTGGACCTCTGGACCTTTTCCGTGAGGGATGGGAAGGGGAGACTACTGCTACTGATGCGTCAGTGATCCAGTATGTGGTAGATCTCAGGGACCGGTTAGAGATGCTTATGGGGGTGGCCCAGGACCACCTCAGGGCTGCTCAGACCAAGCAAAAGCAATGGTATGACCAGCAGGCCCGTAGCAGAGAATTAATCCCAGGACAGCAGGTACTTGTTCTCAAACCTACTCGGGAGAACAAGCTAATGGCTGCCTGGTCGGGACCGTACCCGGTTATCCGAAAGGTGAATGAGTGCAACTATGTTGTACAGGTAGCGCCTGAGATGCACAAGAAATATCACATTAATATGTTAAAGGAATACAGAGCACCGAGTAAGGGAGCAGTAATGGCCATTTGTAGCCCACTGCTGGAGGATCCAGCGAGCAATGCTCTGCCTGATCTCCTAGGGGAGGCAAGGCAAGGAAACACTGTAGAGCAGGTAGAGATAGGGGCACAGTTGAGTGCTAGGCAGAAGGGAGAAGCCAGGGACATGCTAGCTCAGTATAGCGCCCTCTTCACGGACATGCCAGGGACCACACATCTCACCAAACACCCAGTACACACAGGGGACCTGCAGCCTCTGCATAAGCACGCTTATAGAGTGTCAGCAGAGGTCAAGACAAGTATGGAGAGAGAGTTTGAGGAGATGCTGACCCTAGGGGTAATTACCCTGTCACAGAGCCCTTGGGCAAGTCCAGTAGTCCTAGTTCCTAAAAAGGACAAGACCACCAGGTTTTGTGTGGACTACCGGTTGCTCAACGCTGGGACGGTGTCAGATGCTTACCCCATGCCCCGCATGGATGAGTTACTAGATGAACTCGCGGGGGCAAAGTATCTGACCACCATGGATTTGAGCAAAGGCTATTGACAAATCCCACTGACCCTGGAGGCTAGGGAGAAGTCAGCATTCATCACTCCAAGTGGCCTCTATGAGTTCTTAGTGATGCCATTTGGGATGAAGAATGCCCCGGCTACCTTTCAACGACTGGTCAATAGGTTACTGGAAGGGATGCAGAGCTATGCCAGGGCTTACTTAGATGACATTGCTGTCTTTAGTAATTCCTGGGAATCCCACATAGGACATGTAGCTGCGGTGCTGGACAGGATCAGGGAGGCTGGGCTTACGTTAAAACCCACTAAGTGTATGGTAGGGATGGCAGTAGTCCTGTACTTAGGGCACAGGGTGGGTGGAGGGCATCTCAAACCAGAGCCAGCCAAGGTAGAAGCCATAGTTCAGTGGCCTGTTCCAAAAACCAAAAAAACAGGTCATGGCATTTTTGGGCACTGCAGGGTACTATAGGAAGTTTGTCCCACAGTACAGCGCCCTGGCCAAACCCCTGACTGATCTGACCAAGAAGCAACTGCCTGTGCTTATTACCTGGACTCCTGCCTGTGAAACTGCTTTCCAGGCCCTGAAAACTGCGCTTGCTGGAGCCCCTATACTGGCTGCTCCAGATTATACCAAGCATTTTCTTATACAAACTGATGCCTCAGACTTTGGTGTGGGGGCTGTGTTGAGCCAGGTGGGGGACGACGGCCAAGAGCACCCTGTGGTGTATCTAAGTCACAAACTGCTCCCCAGGGAAGTGGCATATGTCACCATTGAGAAGGAGTGCTTGGCCATTGTGTGGGCACTCAAAAAGCTCCAGCCCTATGTCTATGGGAGGGCTTTCACGGTCATCACAGACCACAACCCCCTGAGTTGGCTACAGAGGGTATCAGGGAAAAATGCCAAACTGCCGAGATGGAGCTTGGCTTTGCAAGAATTTGAATTTACCATTCAACACATGAAGGGCAGTGAAAACAGCAATGCTGACGGACTTTCACGCCAGGACTATCCCTCTGAGACTGAATTCATTAATGGTGCCAGCAGTGCCCCACTCCCCGTTAGGGCCAGTGGGCCACAGGACACGCATTAAGAAGGGGAGGTGTAGAGGGAGAAAGGGGGTGGCCCGGGATTAAAGGGGTTGCACCCCATTTGGCCATCCCCTGACCTCACCCGGGAGTCAAAGGGTTAACTGGGCTAAGACCCAGAACAGTGATTTAACCCCTGTAATGACATGTACATGTGTATTTCCCTGTTCCCCTGTTCCATCGTAATGTCTGGTTTAATCAGTGTCTGCATCACACACACACTAGAATCCATCCGGGAGCACAAGGGTTAATAGTCCTTTAATGATTATAGCTCTTTGTGTAGTTTTCCCGCCTTTTCTGGCACCATTTTGCAGGTCCCCATTGGCCGCCATTAGGGCTCAATGCATTTCAATGGAGAATTGTGCTGTTTTAGTCCTGTTTCCTGTAAAGACCAGCAGGTGGCGTCCGAGAGGGAGAGCGGCGGTTTCCCATTGAAAGTCAATGGGCCCATTGACTTCAATGGAGATGCCTCGAGGTAACCTTTGAAGAACGAGTTGGCTGCCGTCCAGACCGCAAACCGCAAAGCGGATACAATGTCCTTTAAAAGAGTTAAAATCACTTGAGTCAAGTTCAACGTCAATTGGCGTGGGAATAAACAGTTCTAGGGCACCTAGAAATAAAATTCTTTTTGCCCCTAGTGTCACGGTAGCTTGTGACAGGCTGTAATTTACACCAAAACTATATATAAATATATATATACCTGGGTTTGAACTGGGACGAGGCTTAAGATATAATAAAGTGATTTTATTCCTTAGGATAGGTGAACACAGCAGATATGTACAAATAACAACAAAATATAGACACTTACTTAAAGATTAGGACAGAAGGTCATCAGGACACAGACTTGGCCACTTCTCCCATAGTTCAGTTGACATCACAGCAATACATGCAGGACACATGCAGAACATGAAGAACAATGGGTAAAAGGTGGTTCTGCCTTATATATCATTTTAACCCGCTCTTTCCCAGATAATGGGCCGTGCCGTCTAGCAAAAGTCCCTTTGAAGCTTTTGAAGCTCAGTTTGGACTTCCAGTGTCCAGTGTGAAATGTCACACTTTCTCTGGTTAGTTCCTTTTGTCCATTGGGCCAAGCATAAGCAATTTAGCCTTTGATGACCAAGCGATGTAAATTCTAGCCTTTCCTGCTCATCACAACAGGGGGGCTGCAGTTTCTCAGAACTCAACCAAAATTTCATATTTACTGCAAATCACTCCCTAACTTGAGTTCAGTAATACATACAGGCAGGTGAGATTTATTAATACATTCCGTCACACCTGACGCTCGCAGAGAGACCAAGCATTACAGTGTAATATGAAAATTAATAGAGATATTAATATCTGGCATTTACTAGCGGTTAAATATACAATGTTTAGACTCAAAAGGATGGGCTAACTCCTACTAATACAAATATGTAATTCTTATCCTTTTCAGCCAAGGACATCTCTTAATATTCTTATATTTAATAAGGACACCCATTCAGATATCCTGCTGCAGGATACCTTTTGCTGTAAGGTGTGAGTTATAAGGCTCACCCCCACTCTAGCTTCCTGGGTCCCGCATAGCAATTAGGTAATTACTCTTTGATCAGGATTATTAACTTTCATTGTAAGTGTGAAGGACCAACACTCAGTTTCTTGGTTCCTGCCTCCTGCATAAACAATTAGGGCAGTTACCTTTTGCTGCTTCCTGGGTCTTACATAGCAATTAGGTAATTCCTCTCTTGATCACTATGTATCACACCTAAGCCCAGACCTCCCTTTTGATATGCATTTCCAGAGAGGAAGCTTGCATATCAAACGTGAATATACTCATATGAGTCACAGCAGTTGGCCTGTACATTTTAAAAACTGCAGAAAGTCACTTTATCAAAAATATATGTCCCTCTTATGACAAAGTTATATTTTTAATATGTGTGTACTTGGGGGGTTCACCTGAGGCTGCACCCCAAGACTCAGGGGCTGGCTGCAAACAGGTATTAACATACTGTACACTAAAAAAAACCTTCTGCTTTTCACATTCAACTTCAATTAAGCCCTTTGAAGTCCAGATTTCTTGAAAAGACACAAAACAGTGGAATTTTCTTAAACTGTAGCTCATTAACCCCTTATGACCCAGTGGGGTCAAGTAGGAGACTGACAACATTGCGCGTCCAACGCGCGTTTCCCTCCAGCAAAGGAGCTTCTTCAGGGACAATTTTTTTACTGGGGGAGAGGTCTGAACCCTTTATACCCTTGCAGTACCCTAATTGCAAAATCAAGGACTGTCAGCTGTTGCCCATGCGCACTGAGCTCTCACCCAAACTAACTCAAACTAACTCAATAAATTGCTCAGATGCTAATAAAAGGCAGTATCAGGGGAATCCTTGGCATTGTACCTTTATTTTAAGATGTTTATATCGTTGACCGATCATAGGTAGAACTTCTGAGGCCAAAAAACCATAAGCACCGCATAGAATGTTAACTGCGCATGCGCGGGGACTTAGAAAACATTTCTATTATGGCCCGTATGCTCCTTTGCTGGAGGGAAACGCGCGTTGGACGCGCAATGTTGTCAGTCTCCTACTTGGAGCTGTTTAATGTAGTGTCTGCAGTCTCCTGGTCCTAACTGTGTAGACCCTAGTAGTCAGTTATTTATTCATTTATTTTTAGTCAGTGTGCCTGCATTTCTTGCTCTCCATGTGAGGCGTTTTCACAGTTCAGTACTGTGAATTCACCCTAGTACTGCTGTGTTTGGCAGTTTTGTGATACAGTGAATTTACCATCTTTACTAGTGTATCTGCCAGCTCTACCACTTTAGCACTCTAATTCCAATATACTGCTAATTTTTTATTGAAGTGCATAGTGATGTGAATTTAGCAAGAAAGCTGGATATTTAATCCGTCGGCCACTCACTTGTGAATATTTATATATACTTTTCACCATCCGGTCTCACCGTTGCTCCAGAGGGGTTAACACCCTGACTCACAGCATCTATCATCCTCTATATCCCACTAACATTGAGTGGTCAACTGGGATAGTATGACTCTCTAATTGAGGCAATGGATGCTTGATAGCGTTGATTTAATACATTTTTAAAATCACATTACACATTACTTTGGTAATATATGTTTTATGTAAATTTATTAAAAGTTAATTTTTACACTTTGTTGGTGTGCATTTAAGTGAATTCTTTTAGGGGGCACATTCATTTTGTGTTTCCCCTTTTCCCTTTTTCTAATTGTGTTAACCTATCTGATTTAATACTGACTAACCTTAAAACTCACCTCACAAATCAAGCATCCCAAAAGCCTGGACTCATGGCTATTATCCCATACCCAGTCACTCCTACCAACCATTGTGGCCAAGCACAGCCAATACACAAATAAAGCTATACATACAAAACAAAGAGAGAAAGGAGCGCCAGCTCCATAGCAAAATACTGTATGCAATATTCATGATGAGTAAAAGTAAAATTCAATTGAGAGAAAGCTGTAAGCAGACGCATCAGCTGGGGAGCGGATCTGAAGGTAATACACAGACACTGGTTGTCAGTTGTGTCTCTGCCCAGGGTGTACTCATCAGGGGTAGTTGTAGTCCACAGCAGAGCTCCTTGGTTTCCCCGATGCCAGCGATATGATGTTTGCTTGCACCGGCGTCACTGATACACCGCGGCTAGTTTCATGGATAGTCACCTCTCAGCGCTTTGATCCACTCCTTCACGTTGTGCGTCACAACGTCCTGACGCATTTCGAGTGACTTCCTCAAATACATACAAATAAGATCAACTCTTCGCATACGCTCACACTGAACTGGGCCACCTGCTTAGAATCTAAACTGCAAGTACCTTATTTTTACATGAAGACATTAATGTGCGTAATTTACATAAATTAAAGGCTATTTGGAGGAAATAATTGAATTTAACCTTGCACTAAACAACACTCCTTGAATAACTAAGGGTTAAGCGTATACCGAGGGGACTGCGAGTTAACCTTCATCCTACACTTTGCAAGGATAACTGTGACGATAGCTTCCACAGGCTTATTAATATTACACACAAAAATAACTGGGTTTGAACTGAACGAGGCTTAAGATATAATAAAGTGATTTTATTCCTTAGGATAGGTGAACACACGAGATAATACAGTAACAAACAAGAAGTACACTTACTTAGGGGTTGGGGAATGAGAAGTATGATGTAGCATTTCTCTCAGCAACCAGGTAATCATCCAGATGATATCAGGTAACCATATCAGCAAACGAAGACAAAGGATATAGGGTGGACAGCTAGTTTATAAACCTTTTGTCCCTCTATCTGTAATATTAAGTACCTGTGATTGGTTTTCAATTACCTCCAGCCAATCTTTAACATGGGAACACATTTCAACACATGCCCCCCTGCTAGCTGGCACAGGCGCAGTAGAACTCTGGGGTCTCATTTCTGTAGCCCCACATATGCAAATGGAATGCCAGCCAGTCTACCCATTTGGAGTTCTGGCAGGAAAACCTTTGTTGGAAGGTGTTAAATGGAACACTTAAAAACTGCTCTGGTCTGAGCCTTCTCCGCCCACAGATAAACAGTGGGGGTGACAAAACCCTTTGAACAATACTAAAGTCCTAGACATTGGGTCGCCTCTAGGGTCATCTACTATCCTGGTATGCAAAGGAATTTCCTCTGGGTCTTTTCCATACCTTGGGACACAGTATCAAACATAAAACATGAACGTATTAAAATATCCGGTTCCGTTGGGCTCAGCAGGTCCAAACTTCCCAGTTCTCAAGGCCGGAACTGGGACACCATATGGTCCAAAAAGCGACGTGCTACGACCTTCGGAACTGGAGTTACACAAATGCACCTTAAATAATTTTTCATTTTAATACAAAAATCTCCGCTAAAAGAAATCTCAGCTTTTCACTAAATCCCCATTGAAAACAATGGGCTCCGCCGCCATGGGTTTCAATGGAGCAACTCCGCCGTTGTAGTCAATGGAGTTTCCTGCCATAGACCTTCAATGGGGAACCGCCGCCATTGAAGTCTATGAGAAAATCCACAAATCTTTACATTCGTCCATACTCCGTCTGGTTGGTCTGAGGGGGCTGGGAATGGGCATGCATTAAAGCCGGAATCTTGGCAACATGCCACCCAAATCCCATCCTTCTGGGCATTCCAGAACCGGAGATATGGACTTACACTTTTCAACATTTCACAATTAGTCATTTTTTCACCATGCGGTTTTTCTCCCATTAGAATCAATGGCAAAAGTCCCACACTTTCAAGGGGGTCCACACTCCGTCGGGTTGGTCCAGGAGGGTCAAGGATGGTTCTGCAGTGATGCCGGAGCAGTGACTACAGATACCCCAAACCTTGATCCGCTGGGCCCTCCGGAACCGGAGATATGGAGTACCAAATTTCAGCTTTTTCCACTTAGTCGTTTTTCTGAGCCGTTTCTGCCACCGCCGCCACAGCCTATGGCGCGACCCGCTCTATCTGGTTCGACCCTTATCGGGGAAGCCACCCGCACACGGGCTACCGGCTTCGCAGCTGGGGTGCGTTGCCCTCGATAGGGTCCGTTGGAACGCAGGGGTTCCGGGCAATCTGGTCTGAGGTGACCAGTGCTGTTGCAATTATAGCACCGGCGCTCATGCCGGAGCTCTCCCGCCTTCTGCGACCCGCTGCCCGCAGGCGGCTTTTGGGTCCACTGGGGGGTACTCACAGCTTTCTTGGCCGGCACCGGTGGGGTTACCGCTTTGGCTGGTACCTTGGCGGTCATCTGGGACCAGCTGACCACATAGTCATCTGCCATCCTCGCCGCCTCGGTTTAGGTCTTGGGCTTTTTATCATACACAAAAGCCCTCACCGCCGGCGGGCACTGCTGCCTGAGCTGCTCCTGAAAGATGAGGTCCAGCAGGCGTTGGTAAGTCCTGGCCTCAGAGCCCTCCACCCAGTGTAACCCGTACAAAGCCATGCGGGTCACATAAGTGACATAGGTCTCCTGAGGGAGCCTCTCCTCCAGCCGGAACTTACCCCGGTAAGCTTCAGGGGTAAAACCGTGGTGAAACAGTAAAAGTTATTTCAGGTGGTCATAGTCATCAGCGAACTCATCTGTAAGGGCCATCAAAGTCTGTTTAGCCAAGCCGGAGAGTAGCGGGTCCAGGCGTGCAACCCTATGCTGATCAGTGCCACACAGTGAACAGGCGGCAGACAGCGTGATCAAGGTCACAAGCAGAGGTCGGCAGCGAAGTCAGAAACAGGACAACAGCAATAGCAGCAGCAAACACAGGAACCTAGCAGAAGCTGGAGGAACCAGTATAAACAGGCACTGACAGACAGGAAGAGGAAGTTTATAGAGGCACAAAAGATTAACACTTGAGATACACCTTGAGAAAGCGCTGTAGAAGCGTGAAACGCATGGGAGTGCTATCCCCGTTTTGTTGTATGTCCATTTGTTTGTATGTAGTTTAATAAATCTTTTTTACTTTTTCATAATCTTGGCGAGTTGTAGAGTGCTTTCGTATAGTTTTTGCGTCCGGCCATCCTACGTTGATCTTTTGCGCCTGGTTCCCGGATTGGTGTGACGCGCAGCAGCCTTGCAGGTGTATATCACACAGGACTCGTGTTTACCCTACGTGGGAGAGATGGTGCCTGATACGGAGCCGCCATACTCCGCACCGCGACAACAGACGAGACGGGAAGCCAAGATCAACACTATACTCGGAGAGGGGGCTTTAGAGGTAATTCTACGTTTTCCTCTGTTGTGTATACCCCCCACCAAGTGTTGCAGCCAAGAGACAATATACCCATACATATCTCATCCCTACATCTCTCTCCGTTTATTCCAATCTCCAACTTTACCCGCATTGGATGTCACCTGTCAATTACAATATTTACTCACCTGCAAATCATAGCTGCTCTTGAAACTACAATCAAACTTTATAATATTCATTATACTCATGGGACTTACTGTTGTTCCAGGTTAGTCTTGGAGCTAGTAATGGCTTATCTGCTACACAGGTTTATATAGGCAGGCTGAGAGATAGAACACAGGTGCAGAGGTGTCAGGTTTCAGGGTCTGGAATGTTCTTTGAGAGAACTAGCAGAGTAGCAGCAGTCCCGGAAGATAAGCATGGGCATTGCAGGCTAGAACATGACATTGAGAGAGCTAGCTGCAGTCCCAGTGGATAAGCATGGTTACTGCAGGCCTGGTTACTGCAGGCTAGAACATGACAATATGTACTGTATATGTTTATTTATATCGTATATTTACAGAGGCAGTAGGAGGGTGTTCTGGTAAGCGAGTTTGCAAGGGGTCATGGTCGATGTATGCGATGTATAGTATTAGCCACGGAGCTACCCATATGCTTCGTTAAGGAGGTGTGCTTTTTGATGAGTCTTGAAAGTGGAAAGAGGGGGTGCCAGTCGGATATTGATGGAAAGGGCATTCGAAATGGCATGGTGCAGTGAATGAGAAAGGTTTTAGGTGGGAGAGGGCTTTATTTACAATAGGGAAAGAGAGAAGACACCCTTGAGCAGAACATAAGAGTCGGGCAGGCGTATAGCTAGAAATTAGGGCTGAGAAGTACAGTGGCGGCGGCCGCCTTTAGTCTCCTGCGGCCGCAACCGCAGGATTTTTAAAAACGCAGGCAGATGCAGCGTTTTTTCCTCCGGTTTTGGCGCCGCGGGCACTTTCAATGTTAAGCGCCTTTAGCGCTGAACGGGAAGTGCGGCTGACGCGCGGCCAAGTCCGTTAGAAACGGAAAACATCCCCGAATTTTTACGGGGATCTTGGAGGTTTAAGGGGGCCGTGACAGTAAGGAGGAGCATAAGAGTGTCCAGCATTAATAGTGAAGAGGAGAATTTTGTGAGTAATACAGGGTTTGATAGGAAGCCAGGAGAGGGATTTCAGCAGGAGAGACGCCGAGACAGATTTAGGAGAGAGTGAAGTGATTCTAGCCGCAGCGTTTAGAATAGATTGTAGGGGAGATAGGTGAGAGGCAGGAAGGCAGGGCATTAGAAGGTTACAATAATCAAAATGGGAGAGAATGAGGGCCTGAGTTAGAGCTTTAGCAGTAGAGGGACAGAGGAAAGGGCGTATCTTTGCAATGTAACTGAGGAAAAAATGTTTTTAGCTACATTGTGAATGTGAGAGGAGAACGTGAGGGAGAAGTCAAATACAGACAGGTAATATTCTTTAAGAGCTACAAAAAATTAACTGAACTCCTTAAAGTTGATTTTTTACAAAAAGAAACTAGAGGGTGTGAAACTAAAATAATTAAGGGACACTTTTGACTATCAATGCAAAAAAAGAGTCCATGATCTCAGTGTGAGGAGAAGCCGGGAGAGCCAACATGGACACTTCTGATTTCACCGGATGCGCCACTATGGCCGCCGAATCAGGATGCTAGCCCCCTGTTTGCCTCTCTCTTTGCCCTGAACCGTGGAATCTTCCTGGACTGCAATTAGCAACGTTGCACTAAGCCCCAGTGATTCAATCACCTCAAGGATGGATTCTGAGAGATCCATACCAGAACATCAGATTATAACAAGCCCCAAGAGCCAGGCACCGGTTTCTGCTTTAGGCAGAACCCAGCAAGACCAAGTGGAAAAAGATGAGACAGGAAAAACCAATCCCTACAAAGCAACAGTGACTACGAGAAACAGGAACAGAAAATACTCAGTATCTCAAACATTAATCTGACCATCAAACGAAGGGTCTAAATTAGGGTCTGGGCTTTTTTCCACTTAAAAGAGGTGATAACTTTAAGACAAATGTAATATATTATAAATTCTACTGCATAATTAATCTGATAATTGTATTTGCAGATACAAAACGACCAACGTACAGGCAACCTGAACACTCTGCCATTGGTATTGAAGACCTATTCTATTCCAGCCATCACTGACAATCTAACAGAATCCATCAGAACTAAGTCTACCATTTGCCCTCCAGTTACCAATCATACAACACATGGTTTTATTAAATCTGTTTAATCAAAATATCAATAAATTAACATGGTGCAATTTTTTTTTTTAAACAATCTATCACTGACTGAACGCATGGGCCCTCAATGAACTTGAACAATGACCAAATAGTCATCATACCCGCAGACGAGGACGGTGCTGGTTAAGTAACTGACATCACTATAGAATTATGTCCAATAATCGTATTTTAAAAATACAAAAAATGATCAATACCATGGTAACCACTGCAAGTGACGATATCATCATAACTAAAAAACAGAGTCCAATTTTATTAAAGATTTTCAATCTATTACAACAAACACCCTGGTAGACCCATAATCGCATTTACACCCATTGTGCATCTTCTTGGACACATTTCTACAGCCGAGTCCCTATACAGCAACAACACACAATGAGGAGATTTAATCCGCTAAGAAATTCTTGTTAAAGAGCAATATTCCACAGGAACTAATAATCTTTCTAATAACACGTGTGAGAATCAGTCTGACTAAAAATGTCTTTGGTAAAACAGCATTTTCTATGAACAAACAAGGGACAGCAATGGGGGAAATTAACCTTTTCATGAAGAGAAATGTAATTATGACATTAATCCCTTTCAAACTTTAATAGATTAGCTGTATGTGAGAGAAACTAAGGCCACGTTTATAGTGCCGGCGACGCGACCGATGACGTCACCGTTGCCATTGGCGAAAGTTAAACATTAGGTTTGAGCGACGTCGCTGGCAAAGGGGAGGGCAGAGTGTAGTAGGCGCTCTGTGATTGGTTTAGAGATAGTCACATGTGGCGACTGTCTCTCCCAAAATCAAATTTCACTGGCTTCCAAATTTTGTGTCACTACGTCGCCGTCGCACCTTCTATAAGTGCATGTGACGGATTCAATGTATTTGTTTTGGCGCGATATCGCGCCACCGTCGCCAGGCATTATAAGCGCAGCCTAAGGAGGGCAATAAACTTGTCACATATTAACTAAACCCACAGATTGCAACAGTCTGTTACTAGCCAATATCTTTCATCCCCAACACTGGAAAGAGGGCTTATCCTTTAATCAATTGGCAAAATAATCATCAGCGATCCATCTCAATACCAAACTAGAGAAAAGGAGGTTCTGTCTAAATTCAAATCCAAGGAATAGAGCAATAGAGAACTAGATAGAGCTAAAAACAGGATAGAACAGCAACCAAGGGAGACTCTGTTTGTGACGGTAGGGGGTAGTCGGCCTTCATTATAAGGGTGAAGCCCGGCTGGCTGCCCCTAACAACCGTGTGTCAAGAGCCGAGTGTCGGCTTTTGGGTCTAGTAATGTACATTGTTATGTTTCCCCATAACTCTGCTCCCATTATACTGTCCCCTGCAGTGTTATAAGATAGGGATGCCAGGTGCGGTTAGGATCCCTGTTCGGAAATAGCTGTCGGACAGGGACTTTGGGAACAGAGTGTTAAGGGTGTATGTTGGGGGGCAAATAGAGTTAAAATCTGTGTAAAGTGTTGCTGACCGGAGATACGGTAGTACTGATATTTTACCCGCAAATAGTGTATGATTTGCGGGTATGCGTCTGTAGATACAGACGTGGTGTGTTATGGAAGTCTAATGAAACTCTATGGCAAATCTGTGCCTCGCCAGCAAATTCTACATTTAGGGTTTCGAGTCCAAGTTCCAGACTCCCAAGTTCCCAATGTAAAAGTATAGGAAAAACCTGACCTATTTGGGGTTTTACAGGTTCCCTTTGCCCAATAAACATGAGACTTTGGGAGTGGGAGTTTTAGGTCGAAAGGTGTTTATCTTGTTTGCAGGAGTTCGGGGGACAACGTAACCGGTAGTCCCGTAATTCTCCCTGACGTGCAGGCATGATTTGCGGATACATGAGGTGAATTACACCAGGGCTACCCAGTGTCCCCTGTCTATATTACATGGCATCTGTTAGATACGCCTATAATATATATTATCTCTAACTGCGCATGCAATGCTATGCCCAGGACATACTTGAAAACGAGAGGTAACTCTCAATGTATTACTTTCTGGTAAAACATTTTATAAATAAATAAAATAAATAATACATAGGCGCTGGGATGTCAGCCTAGACATCTGCGTTCAAAAGAGGGAAAGGATGTCAAGAGGTGAGAAGAACGTTTGGTGAGCGGGAAAGGGCGAAGTATCAGGTCCGGAGAACAAAGGGCAACCTGCTGGGGCACCTTTTGGACTGCCAGACCTGGTGGAGCCTGCCCGGCGGGTGGCAATGGGATGGCTGGGGGAAGATGCTGCTGGTAGGTACATTTCCCAATGGCCGATTCATATTTGCCGCCCACCCGGCTTTGAGCCGGCTTGGCACGCCCCCTCCTCTGATGTCTGCAGCCAGACAAGCCCCCATTCTAATTGGCTGCTGGGGAAATTTCCCACTCTCTGATTGGTCGCGCTCCGACTTCAATGTTAGAGATAGCTCAGCAGAAAGTATGTAAGGAGATGGACCAAGCAGAGAACCAGACCTAGTGGCTTGAGTCGGTAATGCAAAGATGGGCTTTTCAAAGTTGATCTGTTGCAAATAGCAGAGGAAGCGGCTTCATTTTTGGAGCTAGGAAAGCCTGCCTAGCTGAGACTAACGAACTCGGGGAAAGGCTGGGGAGGGGGAAGGGAAGGAATATACCCTCGCAACTGCTGGAAGATTGAAATCTGTGGTGCTACAATCAGGGGTGGATATGAACTAATACTAGTAGAGAAACAGAACCCCAACGGAGAGCACTCAACAGTGCACAATATACAGTGAAGGAGGTAGTGTGGGATGCAATATGTATAGTGAGTAGGTTAAAATATCATTTATTGGAGTCTTAACTCAATTAAAATAGGGCGGACACTAAGTACCAAGGTGATTTGTGCTAGTAGGCCAAAAAAGCGCAGCGAAAATAAAAGGCACCAGACTCATGTGTAAAGTGTTGGCTATTACCCTTGATCATATATGCAGGGTAAAGTCGGATGTTACAAGCAAACACAGGTGTCTGTGTATATAGTCTGTAAATC